>NC_056727.1:488040645-488223145 GCF_019279795.1 Protopterus annectens
CCTTGAACCAGGTTTCTGTCACAGCACAGACATCGATGTTCTCCATATTGAGAAGGGCCTCGAGTGCGTGCATCTTGAGATTGAGACTTCTGGCATTGAGCAGCATTACCCTTAGTTTTTTCCTTTTGGTGTTCTAGGGTGGTAGGTTTAGAATTTGAGCCTTGCCTAAAAAGGCACTATGGGGTGGCAAGAGCCTTTGCCAATATCCGAAGCCCAGGGTGACAGGTGCAAGCCGTCCCTTGCGAAGCAGCATGGCTTGTCCAGTATGTCATCCCAGGCAGACAGACATTGGATCCCCTTTGAATGACACCAGAATTTAAGCCAATTATTAAAGCTGATCATCTTATCACTGTATTGTGGCATCATTCTAGGTGAAGGTAGGATACTGCTCAAGGTCAGGGTCATACCTGCCTGGGCTACATAATCAGAGAGCTCCTCGACGTCCCTTTTCATGTAGTCCAAGGAGGTACGTCTCAGGTCGTTGACACCAGCGTGGACAATGACTGAGTCGTACTTGTACCTGCTGTTGAGAGACCTGAGTGCTTGCGTTATGTGGCGGATTCTAGCGCCCGACAGGCAGCTTACTGTGACCTTCTCCTTACTCAGTCTGGTGAGCGGGACGTCAGTGTGTCTGACTATGGAATCACCAATGACAAGTGTGTCTGGCATTTTGTTTGGCCTTAAGGGCTGTGACTGTTTGACACTCTGACTGTGTGGTCTATGTGTTGCATGTGTTGGGTCGTGAGGTGGTATTTGTTTGGGTGTCTGCTTTGGTGGCCTCTGCTGTTTTGGTAAATTTTTGACCAGAGCCTCCGAGTATGTCTTTGTGTGAGTATGTGTATGATTTGAAGTTGTGATGGTACCATGTGTGACTGGGTATGTATTGTGTGTGGTTGCCTTCTCCTCCTGTCTGGTCTTGCCAGTCCTATGTTGAGAGAGCTCAGCCTCCAGTTTGGCCGTATAGTTGCATCTCTCGCATGTATTTGTGTTTTGTGGGAGAAGGAGAGGATTGTCTGTGTACATGAGGCAATTGTAACATTGCCTCAATATTCCCAGGTTCACCAGTTGAGCTGGAGAGGACACTAGCAACTGATCCCTCGACATACTAGAAGTAGTAGATAAAGAACTTTCAAAGGACTCCGGGAAGTGGGTTTTGGGCTGGTGGGGTACTATCTATAATAAGAGTGCTTTATCAAGGTGCAAGTACTGTAGGAGTAAGTGCTAGGCTTTACAGATAGAGAATAGTCTACTTGGGAATCAAGTAGAGATGAACTTTTCAGTTATAGGATATGCTGGTTAGATCAGCAGTACAGTTTAGCGTGTTTTATAGCAGGGGCTGAAGGGAGCTAGGAATTGGCCCAAAACGACCAATGGACTACTAGTTTCTGGCTGAAACTTCACCAAATCGGACAAAAGGCCGCTCAGTGCTTCCCACTCCCACTGGTAAGCAAAGAAACTTCCCTCCTTCCTAATAAGGCAATGGATCAGTAACAGGAACTAAAAACAAAGCCCAGGGATCAGCAACTCTGAAACTGGACTACTCTAGTTCAGTAAAGTGGGAAAACAAGAGATTTTTTTGTTTTATTACAGAGATAAGGAAAAAACAGACAGTAAATGCTATAAATGCTGTAAATCGGCTAGCGCACTTTAGTGTGTAGCCTACAGAAACAATTTGCAACAATTAGTAACTTAAAGTGCAATAAACAGTGTAAAATGCAGAAATCACTTAAAGTAGCAGTAAAACAGGCGAAATGGAGTCGCTAGCTTAGTAACAGTGGGAAAGCCACAAAAAATACTTATATCTGGTAGAAAGTCACTCTTTTAGCTCTCTGCTGCTTGGATCACTCTGCAGGCCACCACGAGGATCTGTGCAGAGTTGGTACAAGCTGGAAAACACGTGTTTAGCGTGTTTTATAGCAGGGGGCTGAAAGGAGCTAGGAATTGGCCCAAAACGACCAATAGACTACTAGTTTCTGGCTGAAACTTCACCAATTCGGACAAAAAGGCTGCTCAGTGCTTCCCACTCCCACTGGTAAGCAAAGAAACTTCCCTCCTTCCTAATAAGGCAATGGATCAGTAACAGGAACTAAAAACAAAGCCCAGGGATCAGCAACTCTGAAACTGGACTACTCTAGTTCAGTAAGGTGGGAAAACAAGAGATTTTTTTTTTTTTTTTTTACAGAGACAAGGAAAAAAAACAGACAGTAAATGCTATAAATGCTTTTAAGTGGCTAGCACACTTGAGTGTGTTAGCCTACAGGTAAAATTAAGCAACAAATAACTTTTTAAGAGTGCAAATATATATATATATATATATATGGGCTCCGTTCAGAATTTCGAAGCTCAAAACTTTGAATTTCATATGATTGAAGACCATATGTTCGAAGTTTCAAAACTTCGACATCCTGAATGGAGAACGGCATATAGCACGGACAGGGAGATTTCCCTTGTCCTCGCTGTAGTGCAATCTCAGAGTTGGTATATTTAAGTTGTGGGGGGTGTGGGGGCACAGTGTTGGGTGGTGTTTTGGGGGGGGGGTTGACAATTTCGTGATTCCAAGATCTCGAGATTCTGACCTCGATATTCTGAAACTACAGATTTTGGGATTTCGAAATTTCGTAGTGAACCCCATATATATATATATATATATATATATATATATATATATATATATATATGTACATGTCACTTCACCTAAAACCCGTTTCACCTAAACTCATTTCACTGAGACCAAATCAGCTAAAATTAATTTCACCTAAAGCTCATTTCACTGACAAGTAGTACAATAAGGCAAGTCAAAGGTATATGTCATTTTCCCCACTGTAGTGCGATCCTGGAGTTAGTATATATATTAGGGGGAGGTGTGGGGGGAACAGGCCCCCACATTGGGGGGTGTGGGGGTTGTAGCCACCATCTAATTTTGGTTTCGTATTGTCTGGTTTTGTTTTACATTATTTGGTAAAAGACAACTAGGTGGGGGGGGGGCTACACCCTCCACCCCCCTTTAATATATATTCTAACACCAGGACCGCACTACAGTGGGGAAAAGGACATATACCTTTCAACTGTATTAGAGTACTACTTGTCAGTGAAATGAGTTTTAGTTGAAATGAAGTTTAGGTGATTTGGTCTCAGTGAAATGAGTTTAGGTGAAATGGGTTTTAGGTGAAGTGACACGTACCTATATATATATATATATATATATATATATATATATATATATATATATATATATATATGCATATGGAGCAAGATTCAGCTTAAAGACTATGTGCATATCAGTTCACCAAATCTAGTGTGTCCCACCACAATTCATTCACAAAACATGAACCCACATAATAAATTTGTATGATACAGAACATCAAGCCATACATTCTTACAAATAAGAATCACTGTTTCAACCCTTGTAACATGTATGCTGTCCCCCAAACGGGTTCCAAAGATCTCCCCCAGCCCAGACATTTTATCAGTTTTGCCAGTTCCATGAAAGCAAATCTTGTGTTCTGTAGGAGACAAATATTAACTGTCGACATGTTAAAGTTGGCTTAAGTATGAGGATATTTCATGAGGAAGAAGAATAGTCACTGTGTTTCTTGTAGATAAATTCAAAATGTGCAACTCTCAAAAAAACTTTCAAATGATTCACTGTAAAGATATCCTTGTCCACAGTCAAGATATATGCACCCAACTATTACTGTCTTGAGTCTGAACCTACATGGCAGAAAAAAAAAATCAACATTTTACTTCCAAGACTTAATTATTGTGCTTGTGTTATAATGTTTGGCAAATGGCATAATGCAGCATTCTGTCCTTCTACCTCCATGGTGACCTATTCAACATTTATCATTGTATCATGTTTATAATACTAACAGGTGTTATGCAACTGGATGTAACCTTAACTGTGACCCAAGCAACTGAGGTTTGACTTGTAGAGCCAGTTCCTGAGGAGTCACTTGGAAGAGTAAGGAAGAGTGACAATTTGGCAGTTCAGTTATGACAGGGGATGGGGAGGAGTCCCACAAAGGCTTCAGTCCATTGTGGAGACAGGGGTCCGCTACTATGGAGAAGTGCGCTGGCAGGTTTTCCACAGCCTGGCCTGTACTGGTGTCATTGCACACTGGAAGTGAGGATGGGATTGAGGAGAGAGCATAACAAAAAATGTGAACCACCCTAGGATGGTTCTTGATCTAATAGGAAGAACTCCCTTTCCTAAATCCATTCATAAGTGTACCCAACAGTGATGTCATTCAAACAATTCACTCCTTTCCATCATTTCAAAAAGACTGTTACTGTTACCTAGTGATACCAATACATTGTGGTAATCCAGCCGGGATCTGCAAGCTCTCCCCTCACACTCTTTTTGTAAACCTGACTAAAGCCATGTAAACTTAGCAAATAAACATTCCATTGATAGGCTCTTATACATGCTTTTCATTTAATTACGCAGTTTGTTATCCTCCTATATGCCTCAAAACTCAAAAAATTATATTTCACTACAGTTCTTTTCCCATATAACAATGGGAGGGTGCAATATCATCACATTTTGTAAACGTTACATAAACAAACCCTTCATCTGCAGTTACTACTTCAGAGGAAAAAATGCAGAGGAAAATTAACAGTGACCATATTTATGGTGGTACTACTGGCTTTAATTACATGATATTTTAAGTATATTCCAGAATCCCTGCATTCAGTCATTACCTTGTAAGAATTCATAGTGATTCAGTGCTTGCCAGGTTTTAGGTTTGTTAAGGATAACCTTATGAATACTGCTTAGGGCAGTATTCATCTCAGCCTATGCCCCACAGCAGGGTTGTGATAGTGAGGAAAAGAGTGCATTCAGGCAGCAGTTGCAGGACCTACTAGATAAAGCAGGACAACATGAATTGGTGATGATAATGGGTGACTTGAATGCACATATTGGGATAGACAGAACAGAATATGAGGACTGCCTGGGTCCACATGGGTGGAGCAACAGGAACAAAGAAGGAGAAGCCATTCTAGACTTCTGTCTGGCAAATGGCTTGATAGTAGCCAACACATGGTTCAGAAAAAAAGACAGTCATAAGATCACACACAAGAGTAGCCAACATGCAACTCAGGTAGACTTTTTCCTAGTAAGGAAAAGGCACTGGGGTAGAATCCATGATTGCAAAGTCAACCTCGGTGAAACAGTCAGCCCTCAAAGACATAAACCAGTAGTTGCCACAATCAGCTGCAAGCAGTGGTCAGAGAAGGCTCTAAGATCAACAGAGACCAGGCTGAAGACCTGGAAGTTGACTGAAGAGAAAGTACAACAGTTCAAGGAATTACTCAGGGCACTAGCGCACCCCAAGACGAGGAGGAAATAGGTGGAGTTGAACAATAATGGCAGTGTATAAAAACAGCATGTGTTAGGACTACAGAAAAGATATGTGGCCGAACAATGTATGGAAATAAGGTACATAAGGAAAGCTGGTGGTGGAATGCAGAAGCCCAGGAAGTCATCAAAAGAAAGAAGGAGAGCAGGAAGAAGTTGGACCTAGAAAAAACTGGCCAGGCTAGGAAGGACTTCTGGTTGGCTAACAAATCGCAAAGAATAGGGCATCAGAGGCACTCAACAATCTTCTGGAAAGTGACTCAGTAAGTGGCACAAAAAAAACTATCAGGTTGCAAGGCAGACAGAAAGATAAAGGAGACAGTCAGACACCCTTCATAAGGGATGCCAACAACAACCTGCTCACCAGTCCACAGGACATCAAAGGCAGATGGAAGGAAAATTTCCAGCAGCTTCTGAATGAAGAAAACCCCACAGAAGCTGTACTGCCCCAGAAACAGCCTACACTGAGAGAAGAGGAGAAGATCATCTTAGAAGAAGTAAGAATAGCACTAAGGAAAATGAAGTCAGGGAAAGCAGCAGGCTCAGATGAGGTCACAGCAGATATGACAAAGATGCTGGGTGAGACAGGGGAGAAATGACTCCTGAGGGTACTAATAGCAGTGTGGAGAGAAAGGCGTATCCCAGATGACTGGCGAATAAGTACACTTGTGTCAGTGTACAAGAACAAAGGGGAGATCCACAACTGTTGGAGCATAGAGGCATCAAACTCCAATCACATTGCATGAAAGATCTGAAGAGGGTGATTGATAAACGGATATGCAGAGTAGTAGAAAGTAAGTTGGGAAATGAGCAGTTCAGATTCTGATCAGGATGCAGCAAATAGACCCGATGTTTGCAGTGAGACAGATACTTGAGAAGAAGCTAGAGATGAGGAGAGAATCCAACTGGGCATTCCTACACTTGGAGAAAGCATATAACAAGGTTCCAAGAAAGCTGATCTAGGCAGTACTGCGCTAGTTTGAAGTCCCAGAAACATTGGTAGAATTAGTGCAGGCTATGTACAAGGACCTAATGACTCAAGTATGAACAGTGTTCAGCTGCAAAGAGGGGTTCCCAGTGTGAGTGGGTATACACCAGGGTTCAGCTCTGAGCCCACTGCTGTTCATACTGGTGATAGACTACATTAGCAAACAGGTCAGAGGGGACAGATCAACAAAGTTGCTGTATGCAGATGATGTGGCATCACAGGCTGACTCTCAGCTAGAATTTCAGCAAAGGGTAGGAGAACAGAATGCAAAACTGAAGCAGATGGGATGAAACTAAGCACAGATAAGACGGTGGTAATGGCAGCAAACTGGAGAAATAAGAAGAAGCTGAGAATAGAGATAGAAGGGAAGATAGTGGAACAGGTAAACAGGTTCAAGTATCTGGGTGGGGTAGTTGAGAAGAAGGGAAGTCTGAATGAAGAGGTCAAAGCTAGGATCAAAGGGGCTGCAGCCAAATGGCATAGAGTCTCAGGTGTAGTCTATGACAGAAGAATGCCAAAGAAGCTGAAAAGTAAGGTGTACAACACAGTGGTGTGACCAGTACTACTGTTTGGTACAGAAACCTGGGCAGTCAAGAGAGAACAGTTGAATAAGTTAGAGGTGATGGAAATGAAGTGTCTGAGAAGGATAGTAAGATGCACACTGTGGGACAGATGAAGGAATGAGGACATAAGAGCAAAAGCAAAGTAGTTCCAATTGCAGAAAAGATGGAAGAGAACAGGTTACGGTGGTTTGGACATGTACAGAAAAGCAGAAGACAATCTGGTGAGGAAGATTCGGGACACACATGAAGAAGGTAAGAGGAACCAAGGAGATCCAGCAAAGAGGTGGATGGATTGTGTGAAAGAAGATCTGTGACAGTCAGGCATGAGTGTTGAGGAAGGCAGGGGTGTGGCACTGAATTGAGAGAGTTGGCGACAGTTAACACAATAATCCCACCCTATGTAGAAAAAATGGGAAAAGGGGGGGCTGATGATAATGATGATGGAGACCCATACCTACTGGAAGGATGACAAGGGAAAAATCAATATCTTCTAGCCGAACAACATGCAGTAGTTTGTTTATATAGCACTGAAATGAATTAACAAAGCAGAAAAACTTACCTTTTTGATAAAACCTCATAGAACTGCACTGAGCCTGGTTTATTTTATTGCCACTTCACAGTCTTTGATGGTGAGACACACCTTAGCAACCAGGCCAAGTTCTCACTCCAGGCTTTCTAAACTAACAAAGGATATCCCGGGGGGAAAAAACTAGTAACCTATATCTTTATTCTGTACATGGGAACTACCACAGCATACAATAAAAGGTCCCTTGTTTGTAGAAGGGCCATTATAACAAAATATATTATCATTGCAAGACTAAAATCTGTTAACTGCAACTTGAGTCACTGCATGAGGAAAATAAATTATTCTGAACACAAATACTTCATTGATTCAGGTTCTGCCACATGGGGAGAATTGGTAAAATGTGCAAAACATCCACTGGCATGAAATTCCATTTAGCACCTACACTGGATTTGTCTAAAGTCTGGAAATGCACCCTGTCTGTGTCTTTGTGTTAGTAACAAAGAACATAACTGGTTAGGCAATGAACTTACTACCACTAACAGGTTAATTTTAAGGGCATGTATAGTCTTAGGGGATTTCGGGTATGACAAATATGTGAAAAAAAGGGAAAGCATTAAATAATCAGTCAATTCTTTAGAGATAACTGCATCATACAAATTATGTACAGTATATTCAGCAGCTTCTTTTTTATATCATATGGTCTAATAAACATCACAGGCCTATAGGTACTTGTATCATTGATATGTTTAGGTACAGTCAAAAAATGGAATTCAGTAACAGCATGGCACTCCTGTGTCTGCCTTCCTAATTGTACCTCATGATTATCTTTTACATTTCTTAAAATATAATTTTAAATTGAAGTTATTATAATAAATAAAATCATATATATCCTTTGCTGCAACTTCCAAATGATTTATAGGATGACCAATATACTCGAGTTCTAAATGAGTTGTATTACATCTGACCATTTTAGCAGCATGTTCCTTCCTATAAAACTAACTGTGAAGATGCAATTTGTCTGCATAGTAAAAAATGATGTCACATCAGTCACGTACTTCCTTTGGACTTTGTTCTTATGTGCTGCTTGTTTGCATGTGTGTGTACCCTTACTTCTTGCTTGTTGGGTATAAAAGTGCATGGATCTTCTGACCCCCCCCCACCGTCTTTACCAAACACAGCTACTGCTACTCTGCTCTTGTCATTTTAGATAGTAGGTGATCAGTGTCATTATCCTTGTGTTGTAGTGTGATTGTTGTCTGATGTTGCTGTGTAGGACTAGCTTACATGAATTTTTTTTTTTTTTTGGTTAGGGTAAGCTGATAGCCCAGTGCATAGGCAGCCTAGAGAAGAAAAAGCAACATATTGCTCACTTGTATGATCCTGCAGAGTAAGGAAGTGGTGTGAGCCTTAGAATAAAGAAGGGATACAAGGAAAAGGGAGACAACAGACTGATGCAAGACAAAAGATTTAGAATGGAAGGGATAAGAAGATCTTTAGAATCCTGCATCACTAGGTCATGGAACAGTAAACGATGGGCTTGGTTAAAATAAGGTTTCCAGTGTGTGTGTGTGATGTTATGTATGTAAGACGAGAGAAAGCTTCATAAAGGCTATCTGCCTTCAGATAACTACACAATAAGCAAAGCTTTTGTGTAATTTCTATTCTATTCTATATTTTTGTATGCAGGAAGTACAAGTACTTCTTCTAGATCTAGAAGATTGTAGTTATGATATGTGCAAAAAAAAAAAAAAAAAAAATATATATATATATATATATATATATATATAGTTCCACTTCATATCATCGAATTATCATTTAATCGAATTTCAAATCATCAAGACCAAATCATCGAAAACTCATTTTGTCGAAAACTCATATTATCGAATCTCAAATCATTGAAAACTAAAAAGCAACTAGAAATAACATCCTAGACACTGTTTACTACGTTTATTCAGGGGGGCAAGCCCCCCTGCACCCCCCACACCCCCCATAATTATATATACCAACTCCAAGGTCACACTGCAGTGGGGTTAGGAAATTACCTTTTTCCCCCACTGTAGTGCAACCTTGGAGTTGGTATATTTATTTGTGGGGGGTGTAGGGGGGCTTGCCCCCCTGCATAAACGTAGTAAAAACTTTGTGGAATGTTATTTCTAGTTGCTTTATAGTTTTCAATGATTTGAGATTCGATGATATGAGTTTTTGACGAAATGAGTTTTTGACGATTTGGTCTTGATTTGAAATTCGATGAAATGATGATTCGATGATATGAAGTGGAACCATATACATATATATATATATATATATATGTGTGTGTGTGTGTGTGTATGTGTGTGTGTGTGTGTGTCTTTGGATATCCTAAGATGCAAGTTCATTGTTCATATCATTAGCAGACTTTTTGTACTTCGTACCTCACTGTGTACCTTGCAGTGATGATGAGCACAGATATTGTTTTTTCCTCCTCTTTCTTCATATATGCACTGAAGGCATTTCATATGTATTGAGATATCGAAAATTGCATGAGCAGAGAAATGTCACAGCGATAATTTCATTTGCAATATGCTTTATATCCAGAGAATAGCAAGGAGCAACCTCAGTAGTATCAGGCCCAGTCTTTTGAGAAGTGATGCCCTAGTCAAAGGGCTCCATGACTTCTCTCTGCTGCCACCAAAAGATATCCCCTGGTATCCCACTGGTTTTCCCTTCCTGGTTCCCCACACCATTCCAATTATTTATTTTCTGCTTTTCTCACTTATTATATTACTTTTTATTTTTTTCTGTTTTCAACACATCCTAACTGGGAAAGACTGCATTCTAATAACTGTGGAGGAAATAAATGAAGTATACTGAACCATGGGGGTTATGTTCTGAGGTACATTTTAGAGTTATGTTAATAACCTTTTCATCCAATGAGGGCCCAAACAAAAATCATGGTTACGGACAGAAATTTAATTTTACTTTTCATCGTTCTTTTCACACATCCTTTCAACTCATCATAAACTGACCAAAAATATGCTGTAATAACTCGAGGAAATAAGTGAAGTAAGTCTTGAGTCTCAGGCTTCCAGGTCCCCTGGAGGCATGGGGTCACAGATGTTCTGAAGGACATTTTAGAGCTTTCCCCTCAAATTTTTGATTCAATGATGTCCTGAGCAAAAAATCTGAAAAGACATCCACTTTCTTTCTTTCATGGAAGAATTAAGTTGTATGTAAGGCTTAATGTTCAAAGCTGACAAAAGAGTAGTTCACAATAAATTAAGACAAATGCTTGCAAACATACATAAATCATATCTGGGAATACCTGCCTCGCTATCCTTAATAAAAGTAATCACCTTCTGTGAATCCCTCTTGTGTTAGATGAAAGTGAAGGCACAAATGGCCATGGTCAAATATTTCAAGTTGCTATTGTCATATGTATATACAGCATGCCTCTTCACCCCTAACCCAAAAGAGAGGCACCACATGTGTACCCCTCTGTGGGATGAAACTGATAAAAGAAATGTGACTACATATTTAATCATACGTTTTCAGCTATATATAAACAGCATGCCTCTTTACCCCTTCACTAAAAGATGGACAATTGCAAATGCATCTGATATTTGGTTGTGAGGAAGGTGAAAAAATAACAACCTTGTTAATGTTTCCAACAGGTAGTTCACTATTCTTAGACATTCTACAGTGACTTATTGTAGACACCTCAGGTTTGTGAAAAAAGTTAATGAACACACTGTTCCCAGTTCTTACACAAGCTATAGTGACTGTATGTGCACACTTTTGAGGTTTGTAATTAAAATTAAAGAAATTATGATTACATCATTTCCCATACACACAAGCTATAGCTACATTCTTTGTACACCTCTGAACAGGGTCAGTTTTAGATTAGGTAGAGTTTGTGACAAATACTAACACTAAACTTGTGTCAGAAACAAGTACTTCACCATTTTTTACTTATCACTGCAACAATGGAAATTGTCAATACAAGTCCAAGTCTGTTTCCTTTCCCTGAACCCATCCTGGTGTGGCTTAGTGATATGCAAGCTGTTAAATCTATCAACAATAACAGGACTTATATCTCAAAAGAAAGAGTTCCTGGTGTTTTATCTTTTTTCTGTTAAATTCAGAAGAGGAAACAGCAAGTCTGGAGATCCAAAATACATCAGAAGACATTCCCTGTTCTTTTATGTTAAAAAAACACAAGTCACACATTCCAAAGTTATGAGAAATGCACTCTCATTGCAGATGAACAAGAAATAAGGGAAAGAAAAATATTTTACATTTTTAACTCTTTCCCCTAGCCTGACAATACTCCTGGCATCACAGTCACTCAGAAAAGTTATGTAAGTTATGTATGTGTTCAGCAATATCGTATAATTCACAGATAAGAATCACTGGTATCATTTGCACACACACACACACACACACACACACACACACACACACACACACACACACACACACACACACACACACACTTCATACTTAGCTACAGGCAAACTGGAGGAATGCCATTTCACCTACAGCATGGCTTTGGGGGGGTGGTGGTGGAAACCAGAGCCCTGAGATAAACTCACACAGATACATGAAGAGCATGAAGACTCCATACAGAAGAATCCACAACCAAGAACCCAGCTAGAGCCAAATAGTGTGAAATAGCAATTTTAATCACTGCAGAACTGTGACAATGAGCAGTTGCTTTCATAGAAATCCTGCCCCTACCAGATAGCCAAATATAGCAACTTATGTACAATGTTGATATTGATGATGTAAATAAAATAAATATTGTCCAGATTATTACCCTTAAATACAGAACAACCCTTCACCAGGCGCAGAAGTATAAGCCATAGCAACACAGCTTTTACGCTAATTTCTGCTAATACGATACAATGTATGACACTACTTCTGCTATGCCAAATCAGTATCTATTGTTTAGCAGTGAAAAACAGCAGAAGAAAGTCACTTATGTATAGATAGCCTCAGTAGCCATCAGTTATAGCCACATTACAAACAATTAAAAAAGCAGCTGTCTGTGGTAAGAAATAAATAAATTAAAACAAATGCATAAAATGCCAATAATGAACTTAAACGTTTATTAAACACAAGCACACTGTGATCAAAGTAGTCTGTCTTATTTCACACAAATGCATATTAATCCTGCAATTGGACCATGACAGTTTAATTTGAGCAAATGACAAATGGGTCACTAACTTTCATGCAGACAACCCCCATACAGTAGTTGCATCTATTTATGTGTATGCTTCAGATATCTGATTGTGATAAAAATGATGGCTATGTATTGTATTTAAATGTTGTTCCACACAAATATCTGTTTCTTTCTTTACACATTACATTAGTACTACAAAGCCAGAATAATGAGCAAATAATAGTAGACAGCTAGTCATTTTCTTCCTCTGACAACCCCAACAGTTCTAGTTACTGTTTGTGTGTGTGTATCTCAGACACCCAGTTCACATAAAAAACATAATTTCCTATTTACCGCATTCTTATAACACTGTTCCTTAAAAATGGGATGACCTGGAAATTAAAAATGCTCACATTTAGAGACCTCCATCTGACCATACCTCTTCACTATCCCAGCTTTTGCAGAATGACCCTGATTCTGTCTTATATTTTTGCACTATTCTTCATAAAATACTTAACTTTCTGGTAAATTATTAAGAAATACAATCATAAAATAATACCAGACATTAAAGTTTCATGCTTCTTATTGTTCAGCAAATGAAGGTTGATGCAAAACATGTTGGTCTGTTAGCTTTCTAAGCAAATTATAGTAATGTTAAAACTTGTCCCTAATTTTGGGCCTTTGTCTCCTAATTACTTTTAGCTTTTTCCAGAATTCTTGAGCAAAGAATGAGAGAGCTCTAACACACAATATCTGGTTGCCTGCCAGCATCTTCAAAAAAAGAAGAAAAAAGGAAAACACCTACTTCATGCTACCACCGATGGAAACTTCAACTTCTGTCTTTGTACTGTACCCATACTAATCACTTTACACTTTGAACATTGTGGGCTTTCTGTTCTATCCCATCCATGGAGCAGAACACTTGCAACATTCAAAGTGTAACATAAATGAGCAATTATACAGCACCTCCATTAGGGTGCTGGCCATTTCACAACTTCTTTTTCTTATAATAATTACACTGAAGGATGCCTATTTGTTTTTAAAGTAAAGAAATGCCATGTTTCATTGCTTTAAAAAATAAATCAAAAAATAATTGAGAAGAACAACTCCTTAAGTGGCCACCTATATCACCAGTGCATATGGCTGCCCATATACTCATGGACTTGTGATAAATGTTTTGTGATAACCTAAGCATCAGCTATTTGCATGCACAAAAGAATAACATTTGAGACAAAATCATCTGCAGAAAGGGGGTGGAAAGTTCTGCCAATATACAAATTATCTGAGAGGAAATATATGGGATCAGTCAAGGCTGATTTTGTCAGGGGCAAGAATATTTTGGTTGGAGTTAAAAGTCATTAGATGCGCCAAAGGAGAGGGCAGAATGTTCATGGGATGGAGTTCATAAAGTATCTTAAATGCCATCCTGTTTGATAAAAACAGTATGCCAGGTATGATGTGAAGTGTACTGCAAATGAAAACATTTGAAATTATAGCCAGCTGACACCTTTCTGGATATATTTTCCTCTGCATTTTCTAGAAATAGTGATTAGGTTGCTGGGGTGGGGGTACTTAAAAGTAAATTCTTAAACTGGGAATGCAGACAATGCAGATGCCACGCACTGCTGTGCATAACTAATTGCATTCCAACCCTAAATCATAGATATTAAATGATTTTATGGTGGAATATGGTCATGTGATAAGATGCTCATGCAGATAATCAGTGCCCCGAAAATGCACATCTTTCAGTAGCCACCCTGATTACATCATTTTGACCATAACTACAGTGTCATTTTCCAGACACACCTGCATATGATATTATTTTGAGTGTATCCACTTTGTCCTACTTTTGACATCTTTGAAGTCTGCAACCCTACATGAAGATCATAAAGAAACAAACAAGAAAATTATAAAGGCAGAGATAGCAAGTGACACTAGCAATACTAGTTTGACTTGCCTCTTCTAGGGCAAGACTTAAATAGTGAGACCAAACTGCCTTGATTGGTTTGCATTACTATGTATCAAATGGCTTCAGTGTGTTGACCAGTTTAGAAGCTGTAGGAAATGTTGAATGAACTGATTTGTCACCTGCAGAATCTGCAATGATTGATTTATGACTTATGTTAACATTATGTTTTATTGTGTGCTTTTTATATATTTGTATTGCTGGAGTAGGAGACGATTTTAGAAATTATTGATTTATGTTTTGATTGGTAGATTATTGCCAGCATGGTTTCTGATTGTGCTTTGGTACTGAATTCCTAATTTAGGGACAGTTCTCCCTTGTTCGTGTTTGTGCAGCCATGATGTTTATATGTATACGACTTGTACCTCTACAAAAAAAACCCCCAAAAAACTTGTTTTGATTTTATATTTATAGGGTGTGTTTATTTATATTGTGTGTTTATTTATATTATAGGTGATGTTCTGTATGTCAGTATTTACTGTGGTCAGCTTTGTCTGCAGATGACCTTTTATTGTTTTGTAATATTAGGATTGATGTGAGTTTTATTTGCCATGTGCTTATATATTCCTTGACTGATAGGGGAGGAGTTAGTGCCTTTTATCTCATGACAGGCTGACCTGGAGAAAACTCCAGAGGTAGCTAACCCCCAGGTTGGCTGTATACATTTTAAAAAAGGCATAGTGGGAAGATAACATTTTGGGCAGAGCAAGGGAAATATAGCTACAGTTGAAACTGAACAAAATGTTCTTATTTCATACCAGCACTTTGGCTCATGAAATGACTTTTTTACAGAGTAAATAAGAATGATAAGGAATTATTGGTGCCCAAGCTTTTTAGAGACGTAGTGACAAGGTTAGGTAATAGTCATGTACTAGGGTGACAACTAAGAATGGACAAGACTAAAGAAAGTACAAATCCTATCAAGGCCTTACTGCCTGGAATAATGACAGAAACTGAGAACTTCTTTGCTGTATACCCTGAGTGCCAGAAGGCAGTTCCTTATCCAGGCTTTAAAAATCCTCTGATTCCAGTGTCAGTGACAGAGGTGCTATCTCTGACTGTATCACAATGGACCTTTTGAGCCCACTGATAAAATCCAGGAATGGATTTTAGTATATTCTGATTATCTTGAACTATGCAGCTGCATAGCCTGAAGCCATCCCATTATACAAAGCTAATGTTGCATCTATAGCCAGGGTCTTATTTTCCAGGTTAGGGATACCTAAGGAAAATTGCTCACTCATCAGGGGACTCTATTAATGTCTATAATAATGCACCAACTGTGCCAGTGTTTTTAAGATCAAGCAACTGAACCCCTCAGCATATCATCCCCAGATTGATGGATTCATTAAACATTTTAACCTAATGCTAAAGTCCATGCCAAGAATTGTTACTGAGTAGGAGGGACCAGTTAATGCTATGCCCCCTATTTACCATTAGAGAAATGCTACAAACCTCAACTGGGTTCAGCCCTTTGGAATTATTATATAACAGACACCCTTTTGGATTATTAAATATTGCACAGAAAACTTGGAAAGAAGACAAAGCCCCATTTAAATGTGTCTTTGAACATTATACCAGCTTGTAAGATAGAGAGAAAGTAATAATGTCCATATTGTGGTAACACATGGTAAGAACTCAAGCTATCTAACAAGCAGTTTATAACAGAAATGTCAGAAATAGGGAATTTAAAGCTGGAGATAGATCAGGTATTGGTTTTGGTCCCTTCACGAGGGAATACATTTTTGGCTAAGAGGGAGGGTCCACTTGAAATGATGGAGAAAATAGTCAAGTTTGCGACCGACTGCAAATTGGGTGCAATTATCAAATCCCCAAATTATGTCAGTATACTTCAGGAGGGTCTTACGCAGACCAATGACTAGTGTCTTAGTCATGCTCTCAAACTAAATGCAAAGAAATGTATCATTATCCCCTTCAATAAAAACAATGTCCCTTCACACTAAACTGTATTAAAGTCTCTGTTTCTAATATCTATATATGTTCATACAAACAAGTCAATGAAAAGTTTCAGTGATCTATCATTCTGATATATACAATGTTACTGTTAGCTTAAACTGTTCTTTCTAGTTCTAAAGATATGATATCAAGAAGTCTTTAATGAAATTGTGACACATACTAAGAAATAAGTGAATAAATTGTATAATTTCTTTTATAATACATAGTAATACAGATGAGTTTAACTTTGGTTTTGAAAGCTTTAATATATATATATATATATATATATATATATATATATATATATATATATATATATGAAATTAGGTGGTAGCTAGAGTTCTGCTGTTATAGTTAGAGAGGTAACTTGAGTAGGTGTAACTACTCGAATTTGGAGTTTATAACTCCAGGCTGGGTGCGAAGTTCAATCCTAACACTATTTTATTTGATTATTGTTACAGTGTGATTACAGTTCTGACATCCACATCATATCTCATAATCACATTTTTATTTCTAATAAAAATTAAAGTCCCACATATTCTTACAGATACTTCACAAGTCAAAGCCTTGATCAATTTAACATCTATAGGAGGGAATAGCTTACTAATCTGTATAAAAAAAATGATAAACTAAACATATTTTGCCTTATGCTTTATATCAAAATGCAGAGCCAGCAAACAGTGGCATATAGATTTAATGATATATAGTAAGGAGAACAAAAGACCGGTTTTGGTTATAGATTTGTTAAGCCTTCATCAGTGTAGTGCTATATATGTCAAATGGCAACCTTGAGAGGGATCTCCCTAAACATTAATGGGTTAAATAACCCATGTAAGAGGAAAAGTTTAATCAGATATCTTAACCTGCATAGATCTAACCTAATATTTCTTCAAGAAACTCATCTTCTTAAAAAGGACATAGATAAACTAGAAACCAACAAGTACATTACTTTAGTCAGCTCAGATCATACACAGAACAAAAAGGGGGTAGCTATCCTGTGGAACAAATCCATACATATTCCCAAAATTATTAAGACATACAAGGATGACAAGGGAATGTTTTGCATGGTTACAATACAGATTCATAGAAAGATTTTTATATTTATCAACATATATTGGATACCGGGCATAGGTATTACCACAGTGAAACAGCATTGCAGTAAAATAGTACTCCACTCTAAAGGAGACATCATATTAGCAGGTGATTTCAATTGTACTCTATATGATAATGATACTACTACCCTTGGGAAGAGGAAAATTAGAGCTAGTGCAAAACATCTAAAAGACTTTATTAACTTATATCATTTGAATGACATTAATAACCAAGCTGATCCTAAGTCACTACCATATACTTTTTTTTTCCAACAGACACAAGTCTTACTCTAGAATAGATAGAGTTCTGATCTCTAATCAACTTGTAAAATATTTATCTAAATCTATGGTCATTTCCTGCCCAATATCAGACCATAATTCTATCACTTTTGAACTTATGGTAAATGTAACACACAATACCCAGATTAGAAGAATTCCTGCCTACTTAACTCAACTAAAAGACTTCAAAGAATTTATAAATAAGGAGACAAAAAACTTCCTAGAAATATACACTACACCAGATATTTCGATTTTATATATATATATATATATATATATATATATATATATATATATAATTCTCTGAAATCATATCTATATGGGCAAAGTATAAGATTGTATAATAATAAAAGGAAAACATGGGACAAGGATCTTCTAGACATACAGAATAAGCTAGAGACACTTTTAAGCTCAATAGTAAGGGAGATATCACAAATAAAAATATTATAGAAAAAATAAATAAGTTAAATGAGAAGTACAAAGAAATTTTAAATCACAAAATCAAAATAACCCTAGAGAAATATAAATTTCTAACATATTCAATAAATGCCAAATATTTAAATAAACTTAAAAATAAAACAAAAAGACTTAACAAACAAAATCATATCAAAGATATTTTTTCCTTGGGGAAAAATGTTTCTAATTTATCAGAAATTCTAGATGATTTTAAAGATTACTTTCATAAAATAAACAATGACAGAGTTAATATGGACCCAAAAGATAAAATAAAGAAATTCATTACCACATACATGGACAAAAACTTAATAGACAACAGATTGAGTCATTGGATAAGAGGATCTCATATACAGACATTGTCACTCAAATAAACAAACTCAAGTTAAACAAAGCACCAGGTAATGATGGTATAATTCCCGAGATTTTCAAAATATTCTCTAAAAATGTCCACACATTAATACATAATGTTTTCCTGGCAGCTCAGACTGAATTTACTATCTCCCCATCTTGGAAATATACTTTTAATCTCACCAGTTCTGAAATCCAATAAAGACCCTACAAAATGCTCATCATATAGACCCATCTCACTGCTCAATGTTGACTACAAGATGTTTATGAACATATTTGCTGACAGATTAAAGACAATTCTTCCAAACATTATCGACATAGATCAAACAGGCTTTATTATAAATAGAAATACTTTTGACAACATAAGAAGAACATTAACTTTAATAGATTATGCAAATAGAAATAAGAAGGATCTGACACTAATTAGCCTTGACATAAACTCAGCCTTTGACTCTTTGAGCTGGGACTACTTGTTTATCTTGCTAAGGTGTACAAAATTATCTGATGCATTCGTAAATCTGATTGAAAATCTATATAAAGGAGCACTGGCATACATAAAAATTGGCACATACGTCTCTCAAAAGATACCCACATTGAAAGGAACTAAACAGGGATGTCCACTCTCCCCTATATTATTATTTACCCAAATAATGGAGCCCTGGGCCAATTTAATTAGAAACAATAATGACATAGAAGGATTTAAAATAAATGAAAATACACTATCTAAAATTCAGCTTTTCACTGATGATGTATTAATTACATCATCAGGAAACAACTCTTCTATACAGCCATTATTTGACACAATGGCAGACTTTAAGAAAATCTCATGTCTGAGGTTTAATGAAGATTCTGCCAATACATTTAGGAAAAAATATTTTTTAAAAAAGCTTATCATAAATATATACCCAATTCAGGTCATATAACTTATCTAGGAATTATCTTAGCAAGATATATTAAATCAATTATTGAATATACCTATAATAAATGTCTTGAAAACATACAAACCCTGTTTAAAAGTTGGAATAATATCCTATTTTCCATGGAAGAAAGACTTGCAGTTATAAAAATGATTATATTCCCAAAGATATTATATGTAATACAATCAATACTACTCCCACCTACCAAAACAATCATTAAAAAATTAAACACATTAATGCTGAAATTATTTTGGGCACCTCATAGACCTAGATTGGCATTGAGGACACATATCAATAATTGGTCCCAAGGAGGTATAGCCTTTCCTGATTTTGATCTATACTCTATATCCTCTGTTATCAAAACTGTAGCTCTACTAATTGATAAGTCATATGTTTTGAAGTGGAAAAAATATTGGGAATTAATAGGCATGGAATTAACTAGTATACCACTAACACACAAAAATATTATTATAAATAATTCCATATTATGGATACTCAAAGAATTTTGCACTGTACCCATAACACCGAGAAACACATCAAATTACCCAATAAATATTATTAAGTTTCGTATCTTTATATATAAACATCCCAAATATAAGGAATGGATCTTCATTTTATTTCCCATAACTTATACACAAGGTATACTCTTATTATCTAACCCTGATCAAACTTTAATATTCAGGCAAAATAATTTAATGTACTGGCATCAGATGCTGCAGGATAATAAAGTTACTAATCTAGAGTTTTTAACTCAAGAATTTGATTTGGATGAAACTTGGTTGGAGATGCAGGCTTTCAGACAATATCTTTCTAATAAACTAGACTTGATAACACTGATAACTAAAGAATCTGTTCCAATACTGATAGATTACATGATACTAAATCTACAACAGAAGGTTTCAGACAAAGGCAAGCTTTCTCACATACACAAAATTATTAGAGATGAAAACTTCAACTGTCCAGAAAATTACTGGAACTACTTCAATTCCATAAACAGAGAACACCCAGAACAAAAAGATAAAAGTCATATACTGAAATCAGCTTCTAAAACAACTTCGTCAATTAAATGGAAACTTTATGCCTGGAAATTCTTACACAGGTCCTTCTACACCACTCTAATTATGAGCAAAATGAATAAAAAATATAACATGTAAGAGATTTACCACATAAATAAATGCTAACTGGACACATATGTTCCATGATTGTATAAAACTGAAGGAATATTGAACATCAAGTAACAATTTTCTACAGGCTCTTTTTACAGATAATTTTACAATATCTAAATCACTAATCCTCTTCAATACCCCCATACCAAAATGTGTTAAAAACTTCCCCTATTATGGTAAATTCTAGCAGTGGTTAGAAAGATTATAACTAGAAATTGGATATCAGATACCACTCCTTCTTTTAATGAGTTTAAAAATGTTTTGATAGAGGTATGTCAAATGGAACTAATGACTATTAAATCAAGAACGGCTAGGAAAACAACCAGTTATAATATGTGGGATACTTTACAAAGTTTGTTAAAAAAAGATTTGGAACCTTTATAATGTGTTATAGTTATGTTAGATGATATATTAACCTGTGGGTGTCTTTGTAAACACTTTTGTTGTTTTATGAATGTTAAAATGTTTTATTTGTTAACTGCTTGTATAAATTACTATGTTTTATTGATTGTATGTTAAAACCAATAAACACGTTTTTAAAAAAAGAAGAAATCTTTAAAGATAAAAGAGGTTAGTGACAAAACACGGGAAGTAAAAAAGTTAACACAGAAAGAGAATAAAGTGTTGAAAAGGAGATTTCTTTATATGAGCTAGATAAACTATTAGGGCAAGTAAATATAGATATGGCTGCAGGACCAGATGGAATAGAGCATGAAAAGTATAAAAATTTAAGAGAGTGGCAAAAATGTTTTTAAAGGTTTTGAATTAATGGGTAGATGAAGGTATTATATATAAAAAAATATGTAGTGGAGTACTTAAATTTATATGGGAGAAGGAAGATAGAAAACAGCTAAAACTGGAGACTAATAATATCAAATAATAATAATTATAAGATCTTTATAAAAAAAATACAAAAAAGATTTGAAACTAAAATAGAAAATATTATGGAATACAGTGTATATAGTATAAAGAGGAAGGGTTGTCAGGAATTATTAATGACAGAGAAATTGTGGTTGATATTATGAATAGAAAAGAAGAAATGAAAATCATGATTGGAGACCTTAATAAGGCATTTGATACAATTGGACATGAAATCTTATGGGGGAAAAAAGAATATAATGTAAGTGAGAAAGTCAGGAAAGTAAGAGTGGTGTAAGACAGGGATGCCCAAATGAATTGTATACTCTTTGCATTAGTTATGAATGTGATAGTATTCAAAATAAATTACACAATGAAGGGGGCAGGCTATATAACACCTGAAAGATTAAGAATTCCAGTAGGTACTTTTAGTTCTGATTCTATACAAATTTGGAAAGGGACCAAACAAGGATGTCCTCCTTCACCTCTGCTTTTTATACTAATTATGGAACCATTTGCTAATTTTCTCAGATCAATTATAGATATAAAAGGTATTAACATAAATGAGAATTTAAACTCTAAAATTCAGTTGTTTGTTGATGACACCATACTGACATTAAATGACAATTATAATTCTCTATCTGCAGTTTTCTTAACAATGGATGTATTTCTGGTTTACCATTTAACTATGACAAGTCAAAAATCCTACATATAAATACAAATGAGAATAAAATCAAAAATAAATTCATTAAATATACTGTCAAAAAGAAGAAAATGAATTTTTAGGAATAATTGTAACATATAACATTAAATATATAATAAATCATAATTATAGTAACACTATAAACAATAAAAATAATCTAATACACAAATGGAATACAATTTTCTTTACAATGGAAGAGAGGTTATCTATAATAAAAATGATTATCTTACCAAAAATCTTATATTATATATTATACAATCACTATCATTGCCCCCCACAAAACAAAATGTATCAAAGAATTTAACACTTTAATTTTGAGAATTCTCTGGTATCCCAATAAACCAAAAATTGCTTTAAACCATCATATGAGAGACTGGGCAGCAGGACGAATGGGACTACCAGATCTAGAATTATATTCATTATCATCAATTATAAAAACAATATATCTTTGGATTAATAATACTTATACAACTAGAGTTTGTAGGAAATCTTTTTATAAACTCTAAATATAATACATATTCTAATAATTATGTCATACTAAATAACAGTCTATATTGGTTATTAAAGGTTTATCTTATAGGAAAAGGTCATCAAACAAGTGACCTCTTTTTCATTTTTACTATATTACTAAATTTTAAAATGTTATATATAGAAACCTGGTATATAAAGCATGGATTTTCCTTATATTTCCTATGGCATATCCCCAAAATAACATCTCTACTTCAACGTTATAAACAATTATCACATTTAATTTAAAGGGAAAAATCTGCTATATTGGTTTCAATTAATGAAAGATAAAAGCTACATTCTTTTCATTATATTAAGAACAAATATAATTTATGGAAAGATGTCGCTAGATGTACAATCCCACAGACAACATGTAGAAGGGGAAGTTAATTTAATGCAACCAAGGCTAAGAGATCATATCCCCAAATTAATTGAATATCTAATATTCTTAATGCAATAAAACACATTGGGACAATAGTCTCTTATCTAAATTATATGGAGTTGTGAGGAGAGAAACAGAAAGTTGCAATGACAATTACTGGAACTATTTTACCCAAATTAATAATAGACTTCTGAGTGAAGAAGATAAAAAAATAATTCTAACATCTTCTAAACATACAACTTCATCTCTTAGAGGGAATCTCTTACTTGGAAATGTTTGCATAGATCTTTCTTCACACCACATAACATTGAATTAATGTTCAAGCAGTAACAAGTTTGTAGGAAATGTAAACAAGAACTTAAAGCAGATCGGCAACACTTTTTTTTACTGTAGTGTCTTAACACCTTATTAGAATAACATTAATCTCTTTTTACAGGATTTTTTTGAGATACATTTATCTAAATCAGTAATACTTTTTAACAATCCTATTCCTATATGTGTTAAAATGAAATATTGTATTTTGGGTTCTATACTATCTATAGCGAGAATGTTTATAACTCAGAATTGGAAGAACGAATTTACACCCTCCTTCAAAGAATTTAGAAATATTGCAACTGAAGTCTGTCACCTGGAAATCATTAAAAGGAAGTCAAGAACAACCAGGATTACCTCTTGCTACAATGCATGGACAAAACTTAGAGATCTTCTTGGCAAGCAAAAATAGCTACATTTTAGATTTAATGCAAAGTATAATAACTTGAATGACTTGATGGTTAAGGGACACTCTTGTAAATAGTTGTTTTATTCTTCTGTGTGTGAGGTTTAGTTGATTTTTTTCATTTATTATATTCACAAATCTCTGTAAATATTGTTGTATTTTACAAATTGAAAATCCAATAAAAATTGAAAAAAAGAATTCCAGTTCTGTTAACTTATGCAGATGACATTATAATAACTGCAAAAAATGGATAAAAGAAGTACTAATTTGCACAGCTGAGTGTCTAGAGGTGATAGGTGTAGCTTTAAAGAAAGAGAAAAGTAAAGGTTTAGGTGATGTAGTAAAGATTGGGTATGTTATTTACATCGAATGATATTACTGTGTTAGGTCTAAAATTTGGGAATAAAGGTGCAAGTAGAATTCAATGGGAAAAAAACAATAGAAAAAATAAAACAAACCTATCTTTTCTGGAGAACATATAAAGTATCATTCAGAAAAAAGGCGTATTGGATAAATTCAGTAATAATGGGAAAATGGCATACTTAGCAAGTGTATTTATTTTACCAACAGTAGTTGAAAAGGAATTACTGCAGATATTTTTTTCATTTATATGGGGTTCTAGATTGACCCTAATAAAAATATGAGTTTTGTATGTAAATAAAGAGGAAGACGTTTTAGTGTTAATTAACCCAGTGGTATATGCTGCTTCATTAAATTTGTACAAAGTGTTAAAGTGGACAAATTAAAAAGATGACAGATTGGTAGTAAAATTGTATAAATATACATATGAGACATTTGGGATATGGTAAAAAAGAGTAAAAGAGAAAGAGTGTGTAAATGAAGAAAAAAAATGTTACCAAGAAAAAATATTTCAGTGGAAAATAAAAATTGATGACATAGAAAAAGAAAGAAAAGTACGGTTTTAAGAATGTAGTGATAAAATATTACTGTGTAAAACCATGAGAAAATCTAACAGATGAAAGAATTAAAAAGAGAAAAATAAGAAGCTAATGATGTAATCAGAAATTTGAATTTTCAGTGGAAACTAATAATAGATAAATTGCCAGTAAAAGGAAATATGCCATATAAAAAGAAAAGTGACAGAATATGTTTACATTGTCAAGAAGACAAAAGTAGTCCATAGTCCATGTTGGTGTGTATGACTTGAGATGTACCTCTCTGGACTATATGAAAACAGGGATGATTAAACTTGCTGAATATGTGTCCCAGGCAGGTATGTCCCTAGCCTTAAGCAGCATCCTACCATCACCCAGAATGATACCTTAATACAAACAGAAAATAATCAACTTTAACAATTGGCTTAGTTTTTGGTGTCATTCCAAGGGGATCCAGAACCTGACAACCTGGGAGGACATGATTGACAGACCATGATGCTTTGCCAGAGATGGCCTTCATCTGTCTCCCCTGCATTTCAGGCTTCTGGCAAAGGCTCTTGCCTCCCCCATAGTGTCTTTTTTAGGCAAAGTCATGAGGACAAAACCAACGTGAAAATTTCTTCTAAACAAAATTTAAAGGTCATGCTGCTAAACATTAGGAGTCTTAACATGAAACTGCACTCATTACAAGCATTCCTCACCCTGGAAGATGCTGACTTTTGTGCAGTCACTGAAACCTGGTTCAACGCTGCGGAGAGCAGCCCAGCCTTACCAGGTTACTCATCCTACCATACTTTCAGATCCCAAATGGAGGGCTAAAAAGCCAAAGGAGGTACAGTTTCAATATTTATCAAAGACATACACACCTTCAGGCTGGTCAAACAGTATGATGCACAGGAGACACTGCAGATGCAGTTAACTGTTGACAAAACACCTATTCAAATCATATCTAGCTACATATCCCCAAACATGACCCAGGAAGACCACTCCACCTATCTGTACTTACTTGAATCCATCAAGATTCAACCTTCTACCCTGATCCTAGGTGACTTTAACTACCCAACCATAGAGTAGAAGACCTTTTCTAGCCCAAACAAGAATGCCCAGAGATTCCTTGACTTTGTCAGTGCCAATGCATTGGATCAGCTGGTCGACACCCCCACATGAGGTTAATATATCCTGGATCTGCTACTAACCAGCATGAGTAGCCACTGTAGCACCCCTACAGTGTCATCCTCCTTAGTAAGATCTGACCATAAAGTGATGACTTCCGAGGTCACCATCTCCCCTGACTCCCCCCCCCCCTCTTGCCAGGGTGTAAAAAAATCTTTTCCAAAGCTGACTACAACCTCCTGAGAGCAGGTATAAGCAGCTTCACAGCTACTGCCCCTTCAGTTGGAACTAGCACTAATGTCCAAGCTTACAGCAAAATAATGTATAGGCACCTACATAGCTGCATGGACTCAGCAATACCTGACAGAACCAAATCATCATCCTCAAGGAAAGGTAAACCTGTCTGGTGGACAGCAGCAATAAACAAACTATAATAAAAGGAAAAATTGCTGTCCAGGACCAAGAAGGCACATGTGCCAAGTTGGAAGCAATCTCTCCTTTGTCTGAGCAAGCAAATAACGTTACTGGTGAAATCCTCTAAGGCTAACATCGAGTCTAAATTGGCCACATCCACTAAGGACAGTGACAAGGCCTTCTTCACATATGTCCACAGCCTTCAAGCTAACACCCAAATCTGCTCTGATCTGGTGGTCAAGAACACCACATATACAAATGCTGTATTTGTAGCCAAGCTGCTAGCAGACAAGTTCAGAGAAAGCTTCACCCCCCTGTCCCCCCATCATTAAACCAGGACATCCCCAGCACCTGCCACCTTCCCCTCATCACTAGGGAGCAGGTCTTTAATGCCCTCTCAAAGGCAAAAAATACAGCCTCCATGGGACCTGACAACATCCCTGTCTGCATCCTACATGAACTCAGGCAAGAGGTCTCAGCACCATTAGGCACCCTGTTCAACTAAAGCCTGAGACCCGGATTCATCCCAGCCAAATGAAGGACAGACACTGTCATCTCTCTACATAAAGGTGGAGCATCCACAGACCCAGGCAATTATAGGCCCATCAACCTAACCAGCCTGATCTACAAGGCCAAGGAACGCATTACCATGGATCTTATAAACAAAGACATTGGCAACCTCCAAATGCTTGACCCCACAGAGTTTGGTTTTGTCAAAGGGAGATCATGCTTGTTAAACTTAGTCAACTTCTTCAAAACAATCACCAAAGTCATGGACAAGGGGAAGACACACCACCTACCTTGACCTAGCCAAATCCTTTGACACTATTCCCCACTCGGGCATAATAGATAAACTATTCCAGCTAGACATCGACCCATATGTTACTAGATGGGTAGCTAACTGGCTCACTGATAGAATCCACTCAGTCAAAATAGGGGAAGCCACCTCTAGTAGTAGACCTGTAACAACGCAGCTTACACCAAGGATCAGTCTTGGGGCCTCTACTGTTTGGGATACATTTTTCTGAGGTGAAAGCCAAAACCAGTGGTCTGTGACTGACCAGGTTTGCAGATGACTGCAAGCTTGACACTGTCTTAAATTCCTCTAGTGATATGAACATCCTCCAAGAGGGCCTTACCAAAACTAATGACTGGTGCCAGAAACATGACCTCAAACTGAAAGCCAAGAAATGCATTATTATCCCCTTTGGGGAAAATGGTGTTCCTCACTAATTATCAGATTAATAACAATGTAGTAAGCATGCAATCAGTTGTGTGGGACTTGGGCACCCAGCATGATAGCAACCTGACTTTTGACCACCACATTGCCTCCATTGTATGGAAGGCTTTCTACATGGCCCAACTCATAAGTAAGGGTATTTTATCTAGGAAGAAGGAGGTCATAACATCCCTGTACTTCTCTCTTATCAGACCCATTATCAAGTACAATGCCCCCTTCGGCATGTACCTTGCCAAGCACATGCAGCAGCTGAAGAGACCACAGAGGTTCCTGACCATAAAATTCAGTGTCTCAAATACTTATCCTATACAGATAGGCTGAAAGTCCTGTCCCTCTAGTAAGTCTTGTGCAGACTGCTCAGAGGTGACCCGTGTCTGGCATACAAGGCTGTCTCAGACTCAGCCTTGATGGTGTTGCTGCATATCCATAAGTCAAATTCCACTTGTGCAACCCACACGCAAAGCCTCAACCTGGTCTGTGACATTAATACAACTTGGTGGTGGTATCGATTTGTGTCCCAAAGACTCTCCCATCGGTGGAATAGACTCCCTCTCCATGTCAAGCAGAGCACCTCAGTGGCCCTCTTTAAGAGTAACCCAGACGACTGGATGGGAAACATAAAATACACCCCTGGGATCCCACCTGTGTCCGTGCTGGACTGGGGAAACAGGTGCTGACTTTGCAGGAACATGGGCGAAATTCTTGACTAGGCTTATAAGGGCCTCCAGGCCAATAGCCTAGTATCGTCCTATGAACCTATGGACTACTGAACATGGATTTTTGAAAAGTAAAAGAGTGAGAAAAATTATGGGAAAAACTATATAAAGAAGATTTTTTGAAGATATAAAAGAACTGGATAAAATAAACATGGATATGATTAAATATGGATAATACAAGACCAGAAATAAAGAATATATTAAAAAAATAGAGAAAAAGTAATTTTATGTCATATGGGTTATATTGAATTAAAGAATAAATTAAATTATGTTTAATGTTAAATGAATTTTAGCAGCAATATTAAGTAAAAGCTGATGGTGGTTATGGAAAAGGAGTGGGGGTTAATAGGGATGAAAACTTAACATGATTGTAAGGAAATTATGAATATATATAAATATATTTGTATATCTAGAGATTTAGACATTTGTAAATATTTGTAAATATGTACATAAGAGTTTTTTTTGTATATAAATAAAAGGATCCCTACTCTTTTTGACAGGTGCCATGGGATCTTTTACATCTACTTGAGCTGTCACTAACACAAGAAGATGGAGCCTCTGTTTAATATCTCACCCGAAGGACAATATACTCAGGAGTACAGCACCCACCTGATACTGCACTGCAGTATCAGTAATCGATTTACCTGGAGTGGGATTAGAACCCACAGCTTTCTGCACCAAAGGCAAGTGTGCTACCTGTTGTGCCACTGACTCTGAAAAATGTCTGTTGTATCAGACATGAACTTAGGAGCAGTTCACTTACAAAGTTAGAATGGAGAGGAACTTGCCAACTGTTCCCTCAGTCACAAAACTAAGCAAAATGTAAGCTAAGTACTCTGTGTTCAAAAAGGAAAGCCTTGTCTTTAAGTAGGCACTTGGTTCCCTAAGGTATTTTCTGTTTGGAAGGGAATGCATCTGGACCCTAATAATGGACCATGCCCCCCATTATGATTATACCAATAACAGGAAAGCTCTACCGGTGGTGGAGCCATTTCACTTCCATGGCAGTCACAGGCCTGTCTTGACCAACTGCAATGTTCTTGGTCTGTTTTGGTTGTATAGCCCATCCATTAGGCAAAAATCTAACAGTTTCAAACTGGGGCTGGTCAATTTTAACATTTTGTTGTGGTTTCATATATAATTCATATGTTTCAAAGTGGAAAAAATATTGGGAATTAATAGGCATGGAATTAACTAATATACCACTAACACACAAAAATATTATTATAAATAATCCCTTATTATGGATACTCAATGATTTTGCCCTGTATCCATAACATCGAGACACACATCAAATTACCCAATAAATATTATTATTACTTTTCGTAACTTTATATATAAACATCCCAAATATAAGGAATGGATTTTCATTTTATTTCCCATAACTTATATAGAAGGTATACTCTTATCATCTAACTCTGATAAAACTTTAATATTCAGGCAAAATAATTTAATGCACTGGCATCAGATGCTGCAGGATAATAAAGTTAAAAATCCAGATTTTTTTAACTCAAGAATTTGATTTGGATGAAACTTGGTTGGAGATGCAGGCTTTCAGACAATATCTTTCTAATAAAGTAGACTTGATAACACCAATAACTAAAGAATCTGTTCCAATACTGATAGATTACATGATACTAAATTTACAACAGAAGGTTTCAGATAAAGGCAAGCTTTTTCACATACACAAAATTATTAGAGATGAAACCTTCAGCTGTCCAGAAAATTACTCTAACTACTTTAATTCCATACATAGAGAACCCTCAGAACAACAAGATAAAAGTCATATACTGGAATCAGCTTATAAAACAACTTCCTCAAATAATGGGAAACTTTATGCCTGGAAATCTTTACACATGTTCTTCTACACCCCTCTAATAATGAGCAAAATTAATAAAAAAGATAACATATGTAAGACGTACCGCAGAAATAAATGCTAACTGGGCATATATGTTCCATGATTGTATAAAACTGAAGGAATATTGGACATCAATTAACAATTTTCTACAGGCTCTTTTTACAGATAATTTTACAATTTCTAAATCACTAATCCTCTTCCATACCCCCATACCAAAATGTGTTAAAAAGGTTAAACTTCCCCTATTATGATCAATTCTAGCAGTGGCTAGAAAGATTATAACTAGAAATTGGATATCAGATACCCCTCCTTCTTTTAATGAGTTTAAAATGTTTTGATAGAGGTATGTCAAATGGAACTAATGACTATTAAATCAAGAACTTCTAGGAAAACAACCAGTTATAATATGTGGGATACTTTCAAAGTGTGTTAAAAAAGACTTGGAACCTTTATAATGTATTATAGGCATGTTAGATGATATATTAATCTGTAGATGTCTTTTTAAATACTTTTGTTGTTTTATGAATGTTAAAATTTTCTATTTGTTAACTGCTTGTATAAATTACTATGTTTTTTTTGATTGTATGTTAAAATCAATAAACACGTTTAAAAAAAGAAATCTTTAAAGAAAAAAGAGGTTTACTGACAAAACATGGAAACTAAAAAAGTTAACAGAGAAAAAGAATAAAGTGTTGGGAAAGGAGATTTCTTTATATCAGCTAGATAAACTATTAGGACAAGTAAATATAAATTCAGCTGCAGGACCAGATGGAATAGAATATGAAATGTATAAAACTTTAAAGGAATGGCAAAAATGTTTTTAAAGGTTTTGAATGAATGGGTAGATGAAGGTATTATATATAAAGAATTATGTAGTGGAGTACTTAAATTCAGGTTTCTATAAAAACTGGAGACTGATAATATCGAAAAATAATAATTATAAGATCTTTATAAAAAATAATGCAAAAGAGATTCAAAACTAAAATGGAAAATATTATATAATACAGTATATATAGTATAAAGAGGAAGGGTTGTCAAGAATTATTAATGACACAGAAATTGTGGTTGATATTATGAATAGAAATGAAGAAACAAAAATTATGATTGGAGACCTTAATAAGGCATTTGATACAATTGGACATGAAATCTTATGGGGAAAAAAGAAGAATATAATGTAAGTGAGAAAGTCAGGAAATGAAGAGTGGTGTAAGACAGGGATGCCCAGTGAATTTTATACTCTTTGCATTAATTATGAATATGATAGTATGCAAAATAAATTGCACAATGAAGGGGGGCAGAGTATATAACACCAAAAAGATTAAGAATTCCAGTAGGTACTTTTACTTCTGAGTCTATACAAATTTTTGAAGGAACCAAACAAGGATGTCCTCTTTTACCTCTGCTTTTTATCCTAATTATGGAACCATTTGCTAATTTTCTCAGATCAATTATAGATATAAAAGGTATTAACATAAATGAGAATTTAAACTCTAAAATTCAGTTGTTTGCTGATGCCACCGTACTGACATTAGATGACAATTATAATTCTCTATCTGCAGTTTTCTTAACAATGGATGTATTTCTGGGTGAACATTTAATGATGACAAAACAAAAATCCTACATATAAATACAAATGAAAATAGAATCAAAAATAAATTCATTAAGTATATTGTCAAAGAGAAGAAAATGAATTATTTAGGAATAATTGTAACAGATAATATTAAATATATAATAAATCATAATTATAGTAACACTATAAACAATAAAAATAATCTAATACATAAATGGAATAAAAGTTTCTTTACAATGGAAGAGAGGTTATCTATAACAAAAATGATTATCTTACCAAAAATCTTATATTATATATTATACAATCACTATCATTGCCCCCACAAAAAAAAAAGTAACAAAGAATTTAAGACTTTAATTTTGAGATTTCTCTGGTATCCCAATAAACCAAAAAATGCTTTAAACCATCATATGAGAGACTGGGCAGCAGGAGGGATAGGACTACCAGATCTAGAATTATATTCATTATCATCAGTTATAAAAACAATATACCTTTGGATTAATAACACTTATTCAGCTAGAGTTTGTAGGAATTTTTTTTTATAAACTCTAAATATAGGTTAATAGGTTAATAGATTCATACTAGGCTAACTGCCCTTGCGAGCCATTTTAAGCCTAGCCAGTTATCCCTTGTGAGACTCAAACCCTGCACCTTGTGTTTGTAAGGCAAACACCTTAACCATTAGGCCACCCTCCCAACCATGCTTACATATTCTAATAATTATCTCATACTAAATAACAGTCTACACTGGTTATTAAAGGATTACCTTATAGGAAAAGGTCAGCAAAACAAGTGACCCCTTTTTCATTTTTACTATATTAAACACTTTTAAATGTTATATATAGAAACCTGGCATATATAAAGCATGGATTTTCCTTATATTTCCTATGGCATACCCCCAAAATAACATCTCTACTTCAAAGTTAAAAACAATGATCACATTTAATTTAAAGGGAAAAATCTGCTATATTGCTTTCAATTAATGAAATATAAAAGCTACATTCTGTTCATTATATTAAGGACAAATATAATTTATGGAAGTACTGAATTCATCTTATGTACTGCAGGTTGAACTTGAAGGATATCATGACTTCCTTCAAATTGTTGCATTTTGATGTCTATGTATAGCATATCTCTTTGGCAAGTGTACTTTCTTCAACTATTGCAAATATTTTCATTGAAATTACCATTTTGTACTATGCCTCTCATACCTTTAGCTGCATTTTTAAGTCATTTCATGTAAAGTCTCTGTAAGTAACACACTTTTAAATTCCAAAAGTCATTTAACAGTGTACTGCTCATTAACCTTTGCACTTGTCATTCATTTGCTACATTAACCTCAGTTCCTCACTCCCTCTTTGCCTAGGGTCAGTGGTTAACTGAGGCCAGCCATCTTGTATGTGTAGTTACTATTTTGGAGGAAATGTCTGTCTTATACAATTATTATATTAATAAAAAGTTTAAGGTCTACACACCAAAGGATGTTTTAAAATCTGTCTGCCTCTAACACAAATAATTAAATTAATAATGTGAAATTATGGCAATAGAAATATGTTCATATCTGTTTATGCATAAATACAGACTCAGACACACACACACATATATCTATATCTATCTATCTATCTATATATATATATATATATATATATATATATATATATATATATATATATATATATATACGCACACATATAAACATATACACACACACACACAGATATTTATATGTATATGTATATGTCTGCACATTTACAATTTTATATATGTATACTTGCATATATATTTTTTACTCATACATATACATTTGCTTTTATATAAACAAGCATGTCTGCACAAAAAGCATGCAGTATTTATATACAGATGCATTTCTGTTTACAGATACATTTATACTTATTTATGCATTTTGATAAATGTATATTTGCACTTACTCATCCATCTTTCTTGCATTTAGCTGCACTTATGCAATATTTATTTATTATTTCTTTAAAACCTATTTTAGGTAAAATTTAAAAATAAAATGTTAAAATACTTACTTTAGAAATCTAGCCTTTTCACCCTAACTTGGTCTACCCACTTATTCAGCTAGTTAGGCTTGCACCTCTGTAGGTCGTTGTATCTGTGCCAGCACTGGTGTCCAGAGTGGGTAATCCCTGTCAGTGACGACAGGTACTTACCCAGTTCTTGCTAGATGTCAACCTTTTTCCATTCAGTTCTGGGTACTGCTCTTGCAAGAGGTAGGCCATGATTTTAGTTTCCATATCAGACCAACTTGGAGCTTGGCCTCATTCCATAACAGGTGCTGCCATCATCTGAAGTGCCAGTACCAAAGTGAAGACTGTAAATACAGGGCTATGATTCAGAGGGTGTTAACCACATCCTCTGGGGTGTGACATCACCATAACCAAATCCAACTGATACGTAGGGTCATTAGGTATGGAACTGCTATTATTGGCATGTTTGGTTTTATCAAACTACTTTACCCATAGATATGGAGATTTTGTAAGGAATAATTATACATTTTTTGCTATGGCAAATGAAAGTCAGTTATTAAATCAAATAAATGGCAACGCACTTCAAACCACACAAAAAAGAAGCCGGACTAAAAGATGTCTTTAGCGCCTTCGTTTGAGTTAATTTACACCAAACTTCATCTCATTTAATTTTTTGGGAGAGGTGGTTACAGTCAGTTATTAAATTATTACTTTGTCATTCATTTATATATGTGTTTGCTTCTGCACATTAATTGTTTATCCGTTATTTGCACAGTTAACTTTAAGGTCATGCTTTACTTGTTTTTGCTAATTCCATTTTTCCTTTTCTATACAGAGAGAAATTTGAGTATATTAGGCTTGTTTGTGCATCATCAAGGCCAGCTTGGTTCAGTGTTGGTTAGTGCAGCTTGTCCAAAGCTACACAAGGTCTATTTATGTGCATCTGTTGACATATACACTTGTGTATTACTGTGATTCATAGAGATAAACATAACTCAGCCTAATGTGTGTACAGACATGTAAGTAAAGTCTGTTTATGTGCATCTGTTGACATATGCACTCATATATTATTGTGATTCATAGAGATAAGCCTAACTCAGCCTAATGTGCATACAAACATGTTAGTAAGCCCGATTTACATGAATACTCACCATATTTAGTTACAATCAGTCAAGTTAAGTAGCCAGTGTTTTGGGAAAATGCAAAATTTCTCAAGGAAGATTAAAATGGCAATATAGTTACTTGTTATTGGCAAGCAGTACATATTTAATTTGTAGACCAAATATTACCAGAGAAATGCATTTTTCATTGATTTAACTGTCAGCTGCATTTAATTCATGGAATTGTTGATGACATGAGTGTTATTCAAAAATAGGAATTCATGATAGCAGTAGTACTGAAAATGTATTGGGAAGGGCTATCTATTGATGGCAATGTGAAAAATAAATGCTTTCAATATGTTTTATGTTTATAGATTGTGGAATGCAGGATATTACTACAAAATTTTAAATGAGTGATGTATGATATACTGTATTTACATCACTGTTTTGTGGTGCTGAGATATAAGTTGCTTTACTATAGAACAGGATTTGTCACTCATGAATAAGAAGTCCTGACAGTATAAACCAGAAAAGTGGTAGAGGAAGGATTTCATCTATGTTAGGGACAGCATAAATGGCAGTGCCATAATAAGTGTTTGCAATACTATTATGCATTTATGGATAATAATTTACAGGTTAATACTACACATTTAACTGAGTGAAGTTTGAGTCGCACTAACATAAATATTCTTGTAATCAGATCATTGATTTATTTGTATAGCAATAAAAATAAACACAAAATACTGGAATCCTCCGTTGCAAAAATAATTGATTTATTTGTGTCAAAAGCAAGCAGGCTTTCATTACTGTTGCTTGGCTGATGAGTGGATCAAGGTTCAGCCTATTACTTTTTTGTGTTGTTTTTGGTGAATGAGTGATGCAATAGCAGGGATCCAGACAGAGAAAGGATAATTTCAGCTATGAGGAGAACAGAATCCTCAAGGCAGCCCTTAGGACACATAGTGAATGCCTTTTTGGAAAAGGAGGATCCAAACAATGGCCTGGAACCAAGTTGTTATGGATATAAATGCTGTTGTTGGCAGGAACTACATATCAACACAGAGCAAGAAGAGGACCAATGAGGTGGTAAGACTTGCCATGGCAAAGGCAAGGCAAAATGCAATTGCTTGTAGTAGTGGTGCCTGGGGGTCTCAAACAATTAAGCCTTTAACATCTGCTGACGCATACCTGAGCTCCATTTGAGGGATGACTATGAAAGAGTTGAGAGTGGCACTGACATAAGCAGAGGGGATGTTAACACTGCCTGTTACCCACATCTGCAGCATCAACAGTTAACAGTCTGTTCAGGAAGATTTACATAAGGAAATTACTGCTCAGGGGAAATGATTACATGCAACACATAGGTTCATAGGCAATTACTAGGCTAACTGCCTTTTGTGGGCAATTTTAAGCCCAGCCAATTTCCCTTTCAAAGGTGAGAACCAAACCCTGTACCTTGTGCCTCTAAGGTAAACATTTTAACCATTATACCAACTACCCCAACCATGACATTTACTATTAACATGTGAACCCTCCACTTCTGCATATAATAACATTGAAAGGAATGTGCATAGTAAATGTCCTAAACAACTCAGTACACTGCTTGCAGTACTGTATATAAGTATCTGAGTCACAATGTAATCAATTCATTCTTCCCAGGATCAGTAGCAGAAACAAGCAATACCACTAGACCAGTAAATTTAAAAGATGGCAGCAGAATGATGATGATGATAACATAGTTATAGTTATGAGATAGCCTGAAGAAAGTGGCACACAGTTTGCCAAGTTTAATGGCAGGAGCACATGCCCAATAATATGTAAATAAGTCTGCAAGATGTGACACTGGATCACCAACACAACTACACTGTGACATTACACTACAGATATTATAGAGAAAAAAACATACACCTCAACATTGGTGTCTTCAGGAACACCTACTTGATGATGGCAGAAATTCAGAGATAACAGTTCACTGCAACATCTTTACGCAGGGTTTCCAGGTGCAGGCACATGTTAGAGCTACCTCAGGAAACATGTAATGCATTGGCTGCCCAGCAGCAAATATGGCAAAATATTATTAAGGCTCGGTTCACTATCACAAAGAGTCAGCTAGAAATGGTCAGAGTACTGCAAGGTGTATGTGAGTATTTTCAGCACTGCAAGGAAATGTAGAGAGCAGGGATAATGGCATGATCACGCTTGAAGTATGGCGGCACACACAGTAGCCATGTCTGCCTCCATTTGTATACTAGTGAGGACTTCCCAGACTCAAGTAGGAGACAGTGTAGGATGAGGAAGTGGATGCAGTACTGTACAGACTTGTGAGGGGCATGGCACATTGCACTTCAAGTGCTTCTCAAGGAAGTACTGGAAATAGAAAAGGTGCATAAACACAACAGAATTCATGCAGGCCACATCATCATTCAGCTACACAGAACAGAACCTCTCATCCCAGGTCTTGGTGCTGCAGCACAGTGACTTCAGTGGCTGTAGAATCACCTGAATGCAGTAGGTCACGTTATTGCTGCAAGTCAGCATCAAGCTCACATGACAGCCTCTCCTCCACATCACATGCACCTTAATCTGCTCTCTCTTTGAGAGACATATATGACACATATGACCTTGACCTACTGTTAAGTCAAACTGCACATTTCAGGTACTTTGCATTTCCCTACCATACCTTTCAGTACACTGGTGTCAATGTTTAACTTTAAAGGCAATAAATAAATAAATAAAAATAGAAAAAATGTAAATTAGTCCAGAATATGGCAAGTGAATGACTTATGTTTATGTACAGTGTAGCTCAGTATTAATCGGATTTCAATGTGCATGTATTTCATTTGATTAATATTAATTCTTACAATAAAAGACAATCTGGAAAGAGAGGTGAAGGGCATAACATGCAACATTAAGGGCCCATTCATTATCAAGAGAGTCAGATCACTAATGGTAAAGCTGAGACTAATACAAAACATACTAAGGATGATACACAGTATTACAAGGGTAACACACACGAAAAAAAAACTAGATTACATGCACTGCACAGATGATGATTACTATTTCTGAGGACACATGTTGGTGTGCATGACATAATAAACTAGTCTGATGTGAGTATGTTAATAAATAACAATAAATTATTTATAATACATCATAGGTAAAACATTGCTTAAGAAGAAGAAAAAAAAATGTGATACATTTTCCATTCCTGTCCAAGATTTGAACTCATGTAAATGCAAGTTTAGCGATTGTAAATACATACAATTTTGTGAAATCAAATTATTCAATTACTCAAATGACACTTAAATAAATTCCCATTTCTGTAGATTATTGAGTCCTTAAGCCAACATTTTCAGCAAAACAGAAACAAAATTTGAAAATATTCCTTGCTTGATACCATTATAAATCACTGTACAGGTCTCAGTGAGCAGACAGGCACAACTTTTATAAGCACTAATACCATTAACTGTATTGGAAAAAAAAATCTCAGTATAAGGGAATGACTGATGAACAGTGATAGCAGACCATGCACCACACAGCATAGCCCACACATACCGCTACATGCATCAATTATACTGTATGTGGATTTTTTTTCTTTATGGAAGGAAACACTAACCTGAATGTCAAGGTTCGTAATTCTGGATTATATGCTGCCTCTTTACGTATACGACCGGATACCATGCACTAGCCTGCCACTTGAGATCCCTTACTATTGCTGCTGGCTGACCATCACTTATCATAGTAGGACCTGCAAAAGAGATGCAGTGACAGCATGGGTCACTCCACTACCAGACAGTTGCATGATCATGCCGTGCAGAATGCAACATGTGGCAAACATCCTGCATGCCATAAATGAGAGTATTCCAGGCATCTGAAATAGGCTTTTAACACAACAAAAAAACTCTTTTGATGGCAATATGAGTTTGGGACAGGGATGTATTAAAATTATGTTCTGCAGCTACTGTTGGATTTCTCACAGGCATCATGAGTCATGGCTCCAGTGGATATCCTGCATCAACCTGAAAAGCAAAACAAGAAAAGAGAAAAGGGAGGTGACAAAACAAAGGAAAAGTAGTTTAGTATTAAGCAATGCATTTTACTAAAAAGAACTAACTAGAAGATAAAAATTACACTGACCAACAAGATGACCACTGCACATCCTACCTTGCGGGAAGAGGTGGTAGAGAGAGCTAGTTTGCCAGATATGGGAATCATGTGCACTGACAGGACACCCCCATGTATCACACATCTGGCAGTTGATGGAATGATAGCCCTTCTTATTGTGGCACCACTCCCCTGTGGACCTAAAGGGTCCCTAAGAGCAATATGGGTACAATCTATTGCACCAAGCATCCACACACGCCAAGAGTATATCAAGGAACTGCTAAGTATCATCAAGGCAGAAGCCTGGGAAATACCCACCATGTTTGCAATCTGTCTCTGGAAAGTCCCTGTGGCAAGTATAGTGAAGGATATATATATATATATATATATATATATATATATATATATATATATATATATATATATATATATACACACCTTAGTATCCACAGGGATAGAAAGGCCACACATACCTCCCATTACCCATGTGTGTGCCATACATGCTCACTAAGACTTTACAAAATACCTGTCCGCTCTGAACCAGTCAAGGAATTCCTCATTATCAAAACTATGATGAATTATTTTCTGTCTATATCTTTGCCTTCTTAATCAGTGAGTGCTTTTAGGTACAAGCTGTTTGGGCTTGAACAAGACTCACACCGGGAAACAGTAAAGCTAGCAGCAAGGGAGAGCATCTTCACTATTGTAAAGTAGATAGAAAATATGCAATTTTACCTTTTATAATGTATATGCGTATGGCAGAGAAACGTGTCAAAATATGCCTATGAATAGCAAATAGGTGGGGAGAAGGCTTATTAGCATAAGACATTTTACATAATTTCTCATTCTAATCTCATTATTACATAATTTGCATATGTTTATTCCAGGCTGTCATGCATAGGCAAAAATGGCCTGTCTGAATATGAGAAGAGCCTTAACATATTTGCAGAAGGGCTATGAATAACACAGTCTTAAAAGAGTCACTACTTTAGTTTATTTTTTTTCAGTCTTAGAACTGCAGTTTCAGATGTTCATCCTGTACATTCTCTGGCTGAATAGAGAAACTGCAAAACTATGTCTAAGAGCTCAAATGGAGAGAATGTCGACAGTCTTACCAGGAAGTTTGTAGCTGCTTTCATGTTCTTAAGCAGACTTTTATCAGTCCATTGTTGTTTCTGGAAATCAGTGGCATGTTTTGTGATAATGCTGTAAATGCCATAGATGTAACTGGCTCCTACCTTACTTACTGACTGACTCAGTGACTATCTCTGTGAATTGACTGATGCTGAGCCAAATTGCAAAAGAAAATATTTTAATATTTAACAGAAATGTTGTGCTGAGAGACTTCAGAATCAACTGTAAGCAGAAAACAGAGGGGAAACGCTTACATTATTTTCTTCATTTATACACAGATTCATATGTCCATAGGTCTATACTAGTCGAATGATCACTGGGGATATTAAAAGCTTAGCTAAGTATTGCAACTGTATCCTGCAAGTTTGTGTGCTGGCCTTTGTAAGTTTGGTCAAGCTTCACAAATGTATCCCACAAGTTTATGTTCCCTGGAGATAATTGCAAACTAGGGAAAAATCTACACGCTGCCTCTGTCCATTAGAGACATAGGTACTAAACTCAGGATACAGTTCTAATTTCCTGGCTACTGGTCCGGGTTTCTCCTGAATATGGTTAGGGAAGAACTCTGCTTCACATGGATATGAAGTATGTTCCAGAGAAAGGTAATTCTCTGAAGCACAAACCTGTCCCTTCAACATGTTCTATATTTGTTGCAAGCAAAGATTAAATCCCTAGATTGAGCAATTCCGATATTATTCATTTTGTGGGAATACAAAAGGTCCAGCAGAGTGAGATCCAAGGATGCCTTGAATGGCAGGCATAAAATGTCTCTCAACAGGCTGTAGGTAACAGCGTATAGATATATAGCTTTGAGGTGATCTGCATAGGACATGCTGTTTACTCCTGTATTCTTTTTGTTAGGAACCTCTGTGAAATTTCCATTTATTGCATATGCCTCTCAGTAGACTGTAGGAGACTGAGAACAGATATAGGACTTTGAGGTGATCTGCATATGACGTGCTGTTTACTCCTGTATTCTTTTTGTTAGGATCCTCTGTGAAATTCCCATTTATTGCACATGCCTCTCAGTAGACTGTAGGAGACTGAGTACAGAGAAAGGACTTTGAAGCAATCTGCATAGGACATTGTGTTTATGCACTATATTCTTTTTGTAAGGACCCTTTGTGAACGTTCCAGTTGCTGCATGTGTCTAGTCAGGTACATACCAAAGGGAGCATTGTACTCAATGACGGGCCTGATAAGGGCCAAATACAGGGAGGGATGACTTCCTTGGACCTAAATGTCATGCCCTTGCTTATAAGTTGGGCAACACAGAATGATTAACTTACTACCTTAGACACATTTTGTTTGGAAGCCAGTTACTATGTTACATATGTACTCAAATCCCCGAATAATGGTTCTACCTTTAGTGGTGTGTCATTGATGAGGTAATTTGCTAGAGTGGCAGACTTCCCAAAGGGTACTATTATGCCTTTCTTGGCACTGAGTTTTAAGCTGTGGCTTTGGTACCTGTCATTTGTCTGTGCTAATACTTCTTGTAGGATGTTTGTGTCTTGGGGGGATTTTATGATTGGTCCTAGGCTGCGTTCATCAGCACAAATAGTCAGCCAGAGGCTCTTGACATTGCCCCTGACTGCTGGGAAGTAGATGCCAAAAAGTAGCAGCCCCTGCACACAGCCTTGAGGGGCACCACTAGTTTTTTTCTGGATGTGATGTCCCCTATCTTAACTTTCTAGGTCATATCTGAGAGCCAGTTGGCTATCCAGTACATAACATAGGAGTTTATGCCTATATATGTGAATGTGTTTGCAATGCTGAAGTGGGATGTTGTATAAAATGCCTTAACCAGGGCAAGGGAGGCAGTATGTACCCTTTTGCCCACCTCCATTGTCTTGGTGACCTTCTCAAAGAGGTTCATCAGGCTAAGTATGCATAATCTGCCCTTGATGAAGTTACTGTTTGTATTTTAAACCCTGCTGGGCAAAAGTCTTGTAGTTTAATTCACAGTTGTGCTAGACCTGCACACTACTACTACTAAGTCTACTACTACCAAATGTGTGTCTTAATCATTTATTACTGCATTTTTCCCCATAAACAGTGTTACTTGTATAGTCTGGTGCCTTAAACTGTAATAGAAGTTCAATAGTGCGATAATTGTCTCTGCTCCAGTTTGTGCTTCAGTGCTTTTATTTTCTGCTTATCATTTACCTGCTTGCATTCTATGTCTGCCCCACCCCCCACTAACACGTTAAGCTAAAGTTTCTGAAAGAGCTCCAATATTACTTTTATTTTATTTGATTAGATGTTTCTCTAGCTAGCCTTTTTCCAGCAAAGAGCTACGCCCACCCATAGTCTTTTATCCAGGATGTTGAGACGTGTGGAACTGTGAGTAACTTTTCATCAAAAATGAAAGAGAATTCAATTATTTTAATTATTTCAATTCTGCTTAAATATTTAAATGCACTTATAGTGACCCGTATTGTGATATTACCTTGTACTTTTCTGCTCTGTTCCATCTGATTGCATATTTCAGTTTGTTCTGGGACCTTAATCTTGTATTTTAATTAGAAGTTGTGAGAAGATTGTGTTTCTGCATCATTCTGCATTTCTATTTCCACAAGTAGAACTACTTGTAAAAGCTATTTGTATTTTACACCCTGCTGGGCCAGAGTTTTGTAGTTCAATTCACAGCTTGGCAGAACTTATACTACTACTAACAGATTTGTGCCTTAATCATTTATTACTGAAGTTTTCACATAAACAGTGTTACTGGTAAATTTCTGCACAGTCCGGTTCCTTAAACTGTATTAGAAGTTAAATAGTGAGAGAGTTGTCACTGTTCCAGTTTGTGCTTTAGTGCTTTTATATTCTGCTGATCTTTTACCTGCTTGCATTTTGTGTCTGCCTCACTCCCCACTAATGCATTACGCTAAAGCTTGATGTAAAAAGCAAGGTGAGGCCGATGCCAATGAGGAGATGAAAACAGGCTCAAATACAATACTGTAAAGTACCAACCAACTCCAAAAAGCCACAACACGAACTCTGCAACAAAGGCTACTTTATTGACCTAGGTTTCGTCCTTCCGAACTTCTTCAGAATACATACTATCATTGCAACTCGCCCATTTTATACATTGTCAATTATTGAATAATTGCTCAATTAATAGCCTAATTTCCCACCATAAATTCTTAAAAAGGAAATGGCATTGTTAAAAATCACTGTGTTTAAGCACAAAACATTATTCATTACTAACTCATATACATATATTCCAAAGGAATTATATGCATTTATACACTTAAAAACTACTAATTAAATATCCAAATAATCAATTTGTTAATTTTAAAAAATACTTATTTTTGTAAATACATGTATTAAACCCTTATTAATGAATAATTTATCTGATATATATTAATAATGTATACCTGTTTGAAATGTAAATACACTCAACTAGAACATATATATTGTTAAATATTCCTTATGAATGTATTATATATAATTTAATGTATATAAAATGAAGATGTATAAATAGTATACATGAATACAGCCAGTATAAGCAAATATATCATAATGAAATAGATGATGTACGATTCTTATCTATATAAATGCAATTGATATATATATTGTTGTGTACATATAGTATGCAATCCAATTTTTATTAAATCAACTATTCGAATATATTTTACTATAAATTATTTTAATTTAATGTATTCAATTGATCATTATATGCATATATAAACAATTTATTGAAACAAAAATAAATAAATATAATATTAAATTTGATTTTGAATGTACTGAAAATACTTGTATATTTAAGTACAATTTTATACATGTACATTAACAATTATAATTGTACATGTATTTGTAATATTGTAATTGATACCATGTATCATTTATTGTATATTCTATTCAGTTTCAATAATGGCATGATAGTCATATATTCATTTATACCCGGGGGTATACATGAATTAAGTTGAATTTGCCATTTTAATTCTTCCATATCTAAATGATACATAGTTATCCTACCTTGTGGATCCTGTTTAATTTGATTGACAACCATGAATTTAAATTTGTGATCATTGTGTTCTATGATATGTCTTGCTAGAGCATTACTATTTTTGTGATGCTGTATGTCTAATAAATGTTCTTTAATTCGTTCTCTAAATTTCCTTTTTGTTTTTCCCACGTAAAAGGCTTTACATTGCTGACATAAAGCTATATATACTACATTTGTTGTAAAACAATTATAATGTCCATATATCCTAATATTACATTCATTGATCCTAATTTCTGTACCTGATTGATATATATAACTACATGTACTACATGTCCCACATTTAAAGTTTCCTTCTTTTCCATTTTTATATTTTTCAATATTTCTTTTGTTTTCTAATATATTTTTGAAAGAAGGACTCTTCTTATATACAAATTTTATTGATCCATTGAATGTTTGTCTCCCAATTTTATCATTGACAAAGAAATCCCAATTTCTCTTAATGATATTTTCTATTTCTTTGGAACAATCATCAAATTTGATAATATATAATGGGATATTATTATGGCCATCTTTGTCCAATATATCTCCATTGTCCAATGGTGTTTTGTTTAACGAACCTGTTTTTAATATTGCCGTATAAGTTCCATTTTCTCTTTTGTTTTTCACTTCATTGAATATTTCAACACAGAATTGTTCTGGGTATCCCCTATTCATGAATAATTGCATAATATATTTCATTTCTTCTATAAAATCTAGTTCTTCACTTACCATCCTGGCTGCCCTGACCATCTGCTCTTTAACAATGGCTTTTTTCTGATGGCCAGGGTGCCAGCTGTCAAAATGCAAGTACGCATTTGAAAAAGTGGGTTTTCTATGTATTTGTGTTTTCAAAATATTCGTTTCTTTGTCATATATTATATCTACATCCAAATAATTGATTTTATTATCTTGGACATTATAAGTGAATTTCAAAAATTTAACTGTAGTATTAATATATTCTAAGAATTTTTCCAATGTATTTTTATCTTGATCCCATATGATAAATATGTCATCCAAATATCTGGTATACATTACAAGATGGTCACAAAACTCTGTTGTAAATAAATAGCTATGCTCCCAATAACTCATTATTAAGTTTGCATACATGGGGGCACAAGGTGCCCCCATGGCTACCCCATTTATTTGTTGGAAATAACTTCCTTCAAAAATATATAATTATTGTTGAGCACTATTTCCATCAAGTTTATTAAAATGTTGATTTGATCTTGTTCATAAAGATGTGTCTCAAACAATTGTTCTTCCAGCCATAATAGGCCTACATCATGAGGAATTGTAGTAAATAAATTTACAACATCTATTGTTATAAAAGTATATTCTTTCTTCATAACTATTTTATTTAGTCTACTCAAAAAATCCCATGAATCCCTAGTTATATAGCTGAAACATTTCATACTTTCCTTGAAAAAATGATCCAAATACATACTTATATTGCATGTTACACTTCTATGTCCATCTACTATGGGTCTAAATTCCAGATTATTGAGGCCTTTATGTATTTTTGGTATTCCGAAGATACCACTGATAACTGGATGTTCATTTCGTAAAAATTCATGTTCTTTTTCAGTGATACCCCCTTGATATAACATGTCATCTAACATTGTTTCTATTCTTCTATAAGCTATATGTACTTGATTTCTACTTATTTCTACATATGTATTACTCATTAACATGTTAGTCATATATAAACTATAGTCATTATAATCTAAAATGACTATACCATTACCTTTGTCAGGCCTCATAATTCTTAATTGTGGATCATTTTTTATATCTTTAAGTAGTTGTTTTTCAGTTGTTGTAATATTTAAATGTTTATTATGTTTGTATTTCTTATAAAATGTTCTCACATCGTATTCACTTCTCCTTTCAAAATACATAATTTCATCATTCATGGGTGGATTGAATAGGCTTGGTTTTGTGAACATCTTGTCTTTCCTATTTTGACATTCAATACTATTGTTGAAATATACTTTTAAATTCAGTTTCCTTGAAAATAACTTTAAGTCTAATATAGATTCTACCATGTTGCCTTTTTTACATGGGACATAACTAAGTCCTTTTGAGAATAAATCAGCATGTTCTACTGTAATGCTCTTTGAAGAATAATTATATATTTTGAAATCTTGCTTTGTATTCATTATTACATGTGGATTACTTAAAAAATGTTCACTACAATCAGCTACTGAATCTATATTGGAACATGCTTCTGCATTTACATCCTGTGATTGCATACTATTGTCACTCCAATTTATGTAATTATCTGGGTTGTGATCTATATAAAAATTAACTAAATAACTTTGATCACATAAATGTTCTGATATATACTCTTCTACATTTTTATCTCTCTCGATATATATACCATTGCTTAACCTGTCTTCATTATACTGGTATGTGCTTAATTCCAATAACATTTTATCATGCACATTGTCATCACTATCTTGATACATTTGTGTAATTAAATAACTGTTATTGTCATTTCTGGTTCCTTAAACTGTATTAGAAGTTAAATAGTGAGAGAGTTGTCGCTGTTCCAGTTTGTGCTTTAGTGCTTTTATATTCTGCTGATCTTTTACCTGCTTGCATTTTGTGTCTGCCCCACTCCCCACTAATACATTACGCTAAAGCTTCTGAAAGAGCTCATTTATTGCTTTTATTTCATTGCAAGCCTCTGTAGCTCGCCTGCTTGTTCCTTGAACATTTCTTAATCCTCCCACCTTTCTGCTGTTTTTGATTTAAAAGGCTTTGTCTCTTATGATAATATAATTTCCAAAGTCCCTCCCTTCCCTGTTTCATTTCTATTGTCTGACGTATAAGTTACTTTTGTACTCTTCCTACTCATTGTTTTCCATTGACATGTGATATTGAGTTTCCACCCAGCAAACCAGTGTTATTCTTGAGTAAATCTCCTTTACTACATAATGTCTCCCGCTTATTTTCCAGGAATTCAGCAAAGCTTGTGATCCTAGCTTGCATTCTGGAAGTGTTTTACTTGTGTCCAGTGCCAAACAGGCAAAGTTAGGTACCTTTCATGGCTAAATCACACTTAAGCTATTTTGAGTGATCACTTTTGCTTCCTGCCATTTTGTGTGCATTTCATTGAAATGCTTGTAAAAAATAAAGCTTTTCTTCTCACTGTTACGGTCTTGAAATTGCTTTCAGCGAAGGATTTCCAGCTAGTTGTTTAAATGTTTTGTGTTAGCACTGCACTCGTGGGTCTCTTCTACTGTGCTTTTACATTAGGAGTAATGAGTTTATTCATCTTGTGGCGGGAGGTGTTTGTCTGGTCTATCTGAGTTGGGAAATACACAAAAGGAATCAAATAGTAAAATCAATGCCACCAATGAAGACCAATAAACATAAAAAGGTGACAGTGTGGTGTGAAAGCTTCCTTAAAAAAAGAACATTCATAAGCTCTATCATTTTATGCAAATATTTATAAAAAATGATATAAAGAAATTTAACGTACACAACTTTAAACACTAAGTAAAAATATCTTAAAAACAATTAGATTCAAGAAAATTTGAATATCAGATTGCAATGCATGTGTAGTAGATAAATCTTTAAAGGCACAATATTTTATAGTTTAGCTAACCAGAACTTAAAAAAAAATTATTCTGAAATATAATCATTTAAATCAGGTGCAATAGAGGCATTTAATCTAAATTTCCACAATAACTCTCTATACTCCAACCTATTTTTCCAATCCCCATTTTGAGGATTAAAATCAACCTGTTCTAAAATACCAAACTTAAAATCATTGTGAGAGACATCAAGCAAGGTCTGTTTAAAAAGAGCATTGTTAATGTCTTTGTTCTTAATCTGTAATCCCATCAAAACTAGTAACAGGAACTATTCAAGGCAAACTACCTGTTATTAAGTGATAGTTTGTCAAAATGCAATACTTTCCCAACCCTGAGAACCCACCAGCCTATGTGGCATTGCTCTCAGAAACTCTGTACAACCATGTCAATGGCTGCATAGAGGCTGCTATACCTACTAGAAGTAAGCTCAGATCCAGCTGCAGAAACAAACTGCCCTGATGGCCTCCCAAATTAAACAGGATATAAAACAACAATGAAAAAATGATGGCAAAAATCAGGAAGGGTAATTCCCATAATGATAAGTTTCTCATCAAAATAAATAGGCAACTGAGGTCAAGTAAACCAAATCTGAGGTTAAGATATCCTTCCAGGAGAAAGATAACTGTAAGGCTTTCTACAGCAACGTCAGAAACCTCAAGGGTAGCAAACAGCAATGTGCTGAATGGTAGTTAATGGTACCACATTCACTGAGCCTGGTGATATAGAAAACCTGTTAGTGGACAAATGTAGTCCAGCTTTACCCTCCTCTCACCCTAACAATTCCCCAATAATACCCTCAAACGTAACCCTGCTAACTATAACTAGGGATTATGCACTGCCTGCACTCACTAAAGCCAAAACACAGCCTCAATGGGTCCTAATAACATCCCAGGATGCCTCATGAGTAATGTAAAATATGATTTATCAGGACCCCTAGAGTCATTATTTAACTATAGTCATAAAACAAGCTTTGTGCCACAGGAATGGAGGACTGTGATGGTCTTCCTCCTTCATAAGGGAGGACCTTCAACAGATCCTGGATACAACAGACTCATTAGTCTCACTAGTCCTATTTGCAGGACATAGGAGACCTCCAGACAATGGAGCCATCCCAGTTTGGCTTTGTCAAAGGAAAGTCTTGCTTACTGAATCTTGTGGACATCTTTGAAAAGGTCACTAAGGTAATGAATGAGGGGAAAATGGTGCATACTGCCTACCTAGATTTGGCTAAAACATTTGATACAACACCCTACTTGGACATTGTCAACAAACTTACAAAACTAGGCATAAACTCCTTTATAACACACTGGATAACTAGCTGGCTTGCTGATAGAACCCAAGAGGTTAGAATCTGTGAGGCCACCTCCACAAAGAGGCCAGTCAACAGTATAGTCTCACAGGGCTCTGTGCTAGGCCCACTCCATTTTATCATCTACTTCTCAGATGTCAAAGCAAATGTCAAAGACCTCTGGCTAACCAAGTTTGCATATGACTACAAACTGGGGATAGCCATTGAATTCTCCCAAGATGAGAACAACTTTAAGGAAGGTCTAATACAGACAAAAGTTTGGGGCCAAAGCTGTGGCTTAAAACCCAATACCAAGAAATGTATTATAGTACTTATTGGGAAGTCTGTTACTCTGGGTAACTATGTCATCAATAACACACTCATAAAAGTTGATTCAGTAGTCAGGGATCTGGGGTTTCATGTAGATAGTAACCTAGCCTTCAACCAAATTGATTCCAAGGTAGCAAGAAAATCCTTCTATGTTGCTCAACTTACAAGCAAGGGTATGGCATCTAGGTCCACAAGTCATAATACCCTGTATTCGTCCCTCATCAGGCCCATCATAGTGTATAATGCTCCCTTTAATATGTACCTGACCAGATACATGCAACAAATGGAATATCCACAAATATTCCTTACAAAAAACAAATGCAGGGAGTAAACACAATGTCCTACACTGATTGCCTGATCTCTGTCTCTTTACTTGGCAACATACAGACTTCTGAGAGGTGATCTTTGCCTGGCATACAAGGCAACTCTGGACCCTATTTTGGTGAATCTTTTGCACATCTACAAAATAAACAGCATTAGAACTACTAGATTAAAATACCTACATTTTGTTTGCAGTAGGACATGCTGGTGAAACAGATGTGTTTCTCACAGAATTTCCTTTCTCTGGAAAAGGCTCCCCATCCATGTGAAGTAGAGCTCCTCCTTATCACTATTTAAGAGCAACTTGGACCAAAGGATGGGTAATAGGGAATTCACCCCTGGTCTGTCTCCTATGTCTCTGATGGACAGAGGCAGTCAGTAAATCACCCCCAAAAAAATCAAATTTGTGCGTCACATTTGGTTTGCATGGGTAGGCTTTTAAAGGCCCTAGAGGGTGTTAGTGTAGTATCGAGATTGGTTCCATAGACTGAATCATAGATTAGTACTAGGCTAACTGCCCCTGTGGGTCATTTTAAGCCTAGCATATTAACCCATGTGAGAATCATACCCTGCACCTTGTGTCTGTAAGGTAAATACCTTAACCCATATGCCAGCCACCCACCCCTTTATACATATGAACCTATAAAGTAGGTTGGATTCAGTCTTTTAAGGTTTTCTGCATGGGGACCATTTGAAATATGGAGACTGAATGGCCAAAAAACAGACTTATAGATACCATGTCCAAGATGCCATTTCTTGGGGTATTCCCTTTTCTCCAAGTTATGGCGATCTCAGAGTTGGTATATATATATATATATATATATATATATATATATATATATATATATATATATATATATAGATAGATAGATAAATAGATAAATAGATATATGGAGGTGGGAGGCTTTCCCTCCACATGGGAAGGTGCAGGGGGGCTTGCTCCCCTGCTCTAGGTGTTTGGTCTTTTTTTTTGACTTGTCGATATTCGACATTTTGAGTGATGACATTTCAATTGGGAGCCTTCTATGTCCTTATTAGTCATTTCCATGATAATTCTTTCCATGACTTTGCTCCTTGGACTGAATTAAAGGGAAAGAACACTTTGCTATGAGAAAAACATGCCTCTGTGAATGGTATGTTCTGTTGTTTTAGAACATTTCAGTTTAATTGGAAATGGCTGAAAAATAAAGCAGGATTATGTTAGTGCAATGGAATGTACTACATTGTAGTTCAATGAAATGCATTACATTTATTTTTATATTTTCATTATTTATTGCTTTTGTTTACTGGGAAAGTCCATCTGGGCTAAGTAGCCCCTTTTCTGCTGAGGCCTGGGAGAAATAAAAGTTAGGTTCGGTGGTGAGGAACCTTCCACGCTTTATGTAAGGCCTGAGTGATCTAATAAGGCCTTCTAAGCCAGGGATTATGGGTTCCAGTCCCATCTGGGATGATGTAATCATTGTTGGGGGTTGGCATAATAGTTCAGGGATTTACTTCCAAAACAGAAGATGTAAGGTTTGATTCTCACCTTTGGGGAAATTGGCTAGGCTTAAAATGGCCCACATTGGCAGCTAGCCTAGTAACTACCTATGAACCTATACTATTTTATTTGTTTTAGGGCTAGATAGTGATTATTATATTAATGATTTGCTGAAAATGTAGCTATTTTATTGTTACATTGTTCTAATTTTCTCAGTTGAGAGGATTGCAGGTTGGTAAAAATAGGTGAGGCATAGAGATGTGTTGGGAGTAGGTAGGCAGTGGTGACTGTTTTCCTGGCAGAGTCTGTGAGATATTGTTTTACTCTGTAGAGGGTTCCATGTTTTTGATATTTTTTTATATAATTTCTTGGATATGATAGTCAAATCTGACGTGATTGCCAATCATCACCTCAAGTAGTTTAGCTTGGGAGACTATTTCTAATGTAGTGATATTGTTGGAGGTAGCAGTTAGAAGAGGGTTTTGTTGAGAGAAGTGGTTTGGAGTAAATAGCATTAGTTTGTTTTTTTTTAGTATCTAGCAGTAACTGAGATTTTCTAGCCACGTTTCAATTGCTTTAAAAGATTCTTGTGTTTGCTGCTGGAGATCTCTTAGGGATTTGGCTGAGCATCTAAATGTGGAGTCATCTGCATATTGGACTATTTTGGCATGTTTGAGAGAGGTATGCAGGTTATTGATGAAAGCGTTGAATAAGAGGGGGCCAAGGATGTACCCTTGAAGGACTCTGATGTTTACTGGGAGGAAGGGAGAGTGTTTGACTTGCCATTTAACAGTTTGTTCTCTATCTGTAAGGTTGCTAGAAAACCATTGCGGTAAGGATTGTTAAGGCTACAGTAAGACAGTTTGAAAAGTAATTTTTGATAAGCTACTAGGTTGATAGCCTTGGATAGGTCATGGAAAAGTGAGGAAACAAGGTTGCCAGAGTTTCTATTTTTGATTTACATGAATTGTGAAACTTATAAAAGCTACCATTGTGCTACGGAAAGGGCAGAAACCATGCTGGGTAGGTGAGGCAGACTTGTTTCCTCAAAGCTGCTGCAGGAACTGGGTGTGAATTCAGTGCTGAAGGATTTTGGATAAAGGACAAAGTATGGTAGTCAATCTATAGTTTGAGATGTCCCTTTGATTTTCACCATTGTGAATGGGCAGTATAAAAGACGTTTTCTTCCAGAGTAGTAGAACATAGTTTTTGGAGATGGACCAATTACAAGGTTAGAGACAGACTAAGAGAAGAGAGATTTTGAGAGATGGATCAGTTTACAAGAATAGAGAGTGGGTATGCTACAGCCTCAGCAGCTGTTGTTAGGTCCTCAGTGGGTTGGAGGTCCGGTGCCATTGTAGGTTGTCTTAGTTTTAGAAGGTATTTATTTACAGAGTGAATTGGGGTTGATTTGAAGATATGTGGATTAAGGAGGTCTTTAGGCTGTGGGGGAACTGGAGAGGGGTGGTTGATGGAATGTTTTGAAAGGGAAGAGACTGCATAAAGTACTTGTTAAATTGTGAGGAGATGGTATCACTCTGGTTGGAAGTAAGTAAGAAGGATGTAAAAGGCTGTTCATAGAGGCCCAGAATTGTTTAGGGTTTGCCTGGGGGTTGTTTTGTAGTGAGGTACAGTGTTTTATTTATTTTTTTGCCTAGCCTTATTTAATGTTTAGTTTGGTTTCTTAGATATTTAGAATGTAGTATGTTAGCTTGTGATTTGTTATTACACCAATCCTTCAGTGCTTTATACCTCTGGTTCATGAATGTCTTACTTTTTCTAGTTAACCATGGGGTGGATAAGATTTAGCTCTTTTTGTTCTAAGGGAATATGCTATTGAACTTTGAGACTGCTTTGTCTAAAGGAAGGGATTTTAGTAAGTTTCAGTTTAAGAGTTTTAGGGTGTGAAGGAAGCTTTTCTCTTTGAAAGCTGACAGGTTTCTTCTTTGCTTATGTTGGTGTTTTTTTGTAGATGTGACTTTGGTGTTTAATTGCAAAAACTGGGAGATGATCACTGAGAGTGTTGAGAAGAATCCCCAGATGAAGTTACTTTTTGGGAGAAATGGTAAGGATCCAGTATTGTAATGTTTCTTTGTTTGTATGTTTATTGTATCTAGTTTTTGCTGTCATTAGTTGGGAGAAACCATACAGCTTTGTACATAGCTCTCAACCTTCCATCTCCAAAATGTTGAACACTGCCTCTCATAATGTGCAACACCTACTAGCAGCTTGCTAACAACTTCAACTAGGAAACCCACAGGATAGTTAGAACATGTAGAGTATATATTACACTTATAAAAAGTTCCTTTGATGAATTAGTATGATTAAATAGTATTTAAGATGGATATCAATAAAAACATTCTTAAATTTGAATGTGTGACAGACCCTTTTGATGTGGAACTATGAGGAACATGAGCTTTTTGAGACTCAAACCGAGGAACATTCCTCATAATGAGTTACATTTGAGAGGTATATGAGAGGGTTGTTTGAAATGATTGCTAGCCAGTTAAAGGGGAACCACACAAAAAAGGAAAAAATATGTTTTTCAGCATATGTTGAACTTGTAAGCATTACTAATGTATCTGTATCAAACTAAGTGGTCATTATTCTTTTCTAATGTGTTCTACTCCAAAATGCCCTGACAGGAGGCTGCCATGGCTAGCATGAGTTTGTTTTATATTCAATGCCTTTACCTTCCTGATGTCATTTTAGAAGGGCAGATGTGAGGATCATTTATTGTGGTATTCTGTCTTAACAGCTTACAACAGTACTGAGACATCCTACCTTTGGACTGTCAGCATCAATCTGCATTTGTAATTACTTCGCTTCCTTTGGTTTTCATCAGTGGCCATTTCTGCTACAGCAATTTAAGGAATGTTTGAATGACAGACTTGAAAATGTAGCTGAGTTAATTGTTCTTTTCAAAGTAACAACTGTAGTTCATTGTTGCAGTGTGAGCAATCTGACCCCTGTGATTGATAGATGTTACTAGGGCTGAGGTGGTTGGTGATGCAGTCACAAGTTTTAATGTAGTGCATGGACTGTATTGATTACACTCTGATATTCAGAAAATGACTTGTCAGTTAAACACTAGAGTAGCACAAGACCAAACCTTAATAAATGTTAAGCATCCCGCTCTAAGTAAAATCTGCCAGTACAAATGACAGCAACAGAATAAAACATTTGTTTCTGCTTACTATCCATCAGTAACATGTCACTAACTTCCTGTTCTAAACTTAGAATAACCGGATGTGGGATTGCCTGATTTTTCTGAAGGATACAAAGTCTGAAACCTAAATGTATGCCAATTTTTAGTGTCTTCAGTCCTCAGTAAATTGTCTGAAAACCATGGCCTTTATGAGGAACACACAAAACATATGAGGCAAAAATCTAGACATTCTGTAAAAATCTGGACAGTTCAGAGTAATGGAAGGTGAGTGTAAACATAAGGGACAGTGTAACACTACCTTTATGAAAGCAGTCGCTAAGTGCTTTACAGCTTTGAAAGCTGATAAAACAACATTTTTTTTCATTTTTACTGTAACTTTTAGTACAATGAACAGATAAAGCTCCACGCACTACAATAAATTATGAGCTGTTCACTGATGCTAGCCTAATATTGTGTGTTCTTGACATGGACACCAAGATTCCCCTCTTGTGGTGAATTTCTTGGCATCCATGTTCCGAACACATAATAACAGATTTAGCATCGGCAAACCACTTATAATTCGCATTTAATGGTATGGTATCATCAGATGTGAGAGCTTAAAATGTTTATCTATAACCAGTTTGTAATACTATCCAACCAACCCATGACAAACTCAAGATCATAGTCATAACTACATGATATAAAGTCTCCTAAAAGCAGTCACCAAAGGCTGGAACTAAATCCTTCTTATCCCTTTTAATATGTTCCCCAAATTTAATCTGCTTCAGTTTCTTAATGATACTCTCTTTTCTGTTTCTGATGATATCATTAGAAATTTGTTTTGATCCAGTCCCAATGAAGCTACTCCACAAAGTTTCTCCTCTGCTTCTGCTCTTAGTTATACTTTGATGTACATTGTTAATGTTTTATACTCACACAAATCTGGTTATTTTTTTCTTCTTGCTTCATTTTCCTATTTTTTTATGTTTTATTAATTAAAAAATCCCATTTTTCTTCTAATCTATATTTTCTGCTGTTGGTAGTTTTGTCTTTCTTCCAGTCCTTTCAAAAAATTTTCATACAGATGTCCTAAGAGCACTCCACAATATCATACCTTCATTCATATCTTGCCAAATTCTGATCTGCAAATTCAGAGTTCTTGATCTTCATGTATTTTTGAAAATAAAAAATGTTTGACAAATTGTGGTCATTGTATATTTTGTTTATTGCTCACCTGAAATCTACCATATTCACTACATAGAATGAAAAGAGAAAGAGACATTGTATGGATCCTTGAAAGAGTTGTCCCTGTCTTACACCATTATAAATACAGTGTTGTGTTCCTGCTGTGATCAGTTATGCTGAGTGGAGCCCTTACATGTTATTCTACTGCTAGATGACTCATATTCAAACATACTAGTTCCTGTATTTTACAGTTCCTAGCAAGTTCAGTAATAAATTCATTTAAGTTGTTTCCTTTCCAAAATGTCAGTCAGGATTTAAAACAGATCAATGAACCAGTCAATGTCTCTCTGTATCAGGTAGATTTGAACTATCCATCATGTTCTAGTTGTGATCAGTTTTACTTTGGTTACAAAACTCTGCACAGAAAATCAGATTATGTAATATTGCTCAATCATTTAGAAAAGCGCTGAAAGATCTCCTCATACAAAGCCTGCAGTGTCATTGCTTTGATATACCTGGTTAAGTATCTTATCACTTGCAGTGCATTTCTGCAGCAATAATATCTCTTCTTCTTTACAAGGCACTAACATTAATAAGTGTAGTGTAAACAAATCATGTGGGTATGTACATACATTCCATACACCTACCAAACTTGACAGATAATTACTTAAGAATACCACAAACCTATGTCATCCTCTTTCCCACCCCTTATATTTTAAGCTTTACTAACAATAAACCTTAATTGTGCGTACAGCCTCCTTAGTCTTCAGTCACCTACCTTATTACTAACACTTCTTTGCTGGTTACTACTACTACTTACCCATATACTCTATGTAATTAAGTGGAATCAGCTTTTAGGCTACTTTGTTTGGCTGTTGTCTTTGCATAAACTTTGATGTCTTTAGTTTTTGACTATTTTTATTATTCTCTTTCACTGTATATGTTTCACTGTATACGATATTTCTCATGCTAACTTTCTTTTTCATATATTTTTTCTAAGTAGCCCAAGACATGCCTGAAAAGAGTCCTTGCATCAGTGTATTTACCTGTTAGCAAATATAAAACAAAGAAACAAACAAACCCCCCCATAAAAATAAATAAATCCATATCCACACAATCAATTGTGGTGATCAGTAAATGGCAATGACTATATAAAAGATTAATACCAGTAGAACACCTGTTTCTGACTACTACATCTTTGCATTCAGTTCTGTTATCATTTTTAATATAGACAACAACTTTTCCCAGATGGCTTTTTTGATATGCATCCTTGTATTTCCTTATTTCATTTGTATGTGAGAACTAAGACTCAAAGACTACACCGCTGTCTATTTTATTTGCAGGCAATGGTGTATTCTCACAGCTCTGTCTTGTTTCTGAGGTTTCAGATAATAGCCCTTATTGTTTCTTTCCTTTTACTGCACCATTTAAAATGTTCCTTTCTTTCCAAAAGAGAAGCTAATTGGTAGAACCAATAAAAGTTTGTTATTATTGTTATGAAATCTTTAGTTATAAAGTCAGTCATATCATACGGCCATAAGCTCAGACACCACAAGCTAAAACTTTTTACCATTGTTGACCTTTTGTGGTATGCACTGGCATGCAATGACTGTGGCATGAAAACACTGTTTTACTGTTCATCTGCTGTATTTACTCCAAACAGTACGAGAAAACGTGCAGCTACAGAGTGCGTACAATGGTGGAAATTGATTTAGGACCCCCTGAAGAAATGCAGCCAACAGAAAGTAATTATGAAAGAGATATTTGTCTCTCAATGAAAAGGGAGTTATATGAGCATGAGTAAGAGCTTGTGGTGGTTATTAGTCAGGAGGGTGACAGGAAGAGACATTTGCCTCTCTTTGAGAATGTGTGTTGTGGCCAATAGTGGTGACTCTTGGAAGGTAGTCGCTGGTCAGTTTGCTAGAAGAGAGGGTGGAACAACAAGACACCCGTGGATCTATCTGGAAAATTGCCTAAAACTTTCCTGAGATTACTTGGAACCTTTGGTCAATTTGAAACCAGAATTGTAAAACTGCTTTTATTTAAGAGACTCTCCCTGCTGCAGAACTTAACTTGTTTTGTTTTACCTTTATGCTTCACTGTATATAACATGCACTAAACTTGAAGGTCTGTCTCCAGTGTATCTTGCCCACTAGACAACATTTCACTGTTTTCATACTGTGTACCAGAGATGCTGTCTTTAATGCACTTTGCCATTCTTCTTTTAATCCATCCTGCGACCTGTCTACGGCATTCTGCTTCCCGTTTGCATCTAAAATCATTGTGTTTTCACAATATGGCACTGCAGTTCCTATTGTTTACTTGTTTTATTGTTGTCAAGATCATTTCCTAAGCATACTTCATTTCCAGTGCTTTGGTTTCTGATGATCTTGTTTCTGTTCTATTCAGCATAAGCTTTACCCAGAGAAAAGACCACTTTTCAGACCATGGAATAAAACTTCTGATGAAACATACATTGATTCATTTACCAGAACCTCATAGCCTTGCTAATTATATTGCAAATTGCGTCTCTGTAAATTCAGTTTATTAGTAGAATTTTATTTTTCATTATCCATCATCCTTTTTAAGCTTATTTCTTTGTCATTTTCTTCTTCTTTCTCTTCTTTCCTGTTTATATACTTTGTATCATTATCTGCTGTTAATAAACTCACCGGTATTCATTCTCACTGTTTCCATTACACTACATAAATGTTTTGTAGTTCCTAATAAATAATCAATGAAAGGGGTACAAGCAGTAAATGATGCAGTGCTGGTCTGCTGATGAGCGAACCTCTTGGAAGTCAGCAAGATGTGTTTCTTGTTTCTGTGTCAGACCTAGGTGGATTTTCACTAAAATGAAATCCAAATGTGAGCAGTGTTCAGAAAATGCCAGAGGGTGTGCTTGCACAATCTGGATCCATCACAGGCAGACACTTACAATCAAGTGCAAACATACAACACACTCTACTTGGTAAAAGAGTGTCATAGTTGTCACTGCTCATCATGTGACACAAAATAAAAAACTATCCAAAGTTAATTCTGTTCAATAAAATATTTATTCTAATATCAGCCAGACATTTAATTGTGAACGATCAGAGGCTTGATACACTAAAAAATACTTGTCTCAAGTTTTAATACTTCAAGACCAACATTCCTTTATCAGGAAATAAAAATACTTTGTAAGTTATATCATTTTATGTGTCATCCAGTTGAATTACACTCTTTTAAATGCTTTTCTGACCAAGGTGCTATGTGCGATTTATGGTGTAAATAAAATCATTGCTGCAGTGAGTGAGTGAGGAAGTATTATTTTGTTTTATCAATATGAATTTCTCTGGCTGGATACTCTATTTAAATTGTATATCCTGCAATTTAAAATTGTTCTGTCTGAATTAAATAAATTGGTTATTTAAATATTAATTAGTGCTAGGGTCTAATGTCATCAGAAAGGCATCAGGAACTTCATTTCAGTCAGAAGTCAGAGGGGGATGCATGGATTGTAGTAGGACACTTCACAGGACAGATCACTGCATATTAATTTGGCAGTAGAAAAGCACTTGCTAAAAGATGTCTGATGTCATGGGGTGGGGTTAATTAATACACTTTTGACAGTTTAATCTCTCATATCTGATAATAACATAGTATTCAACATAGATAACATGTCAGGCATGTTGCTGGAATATTAGTGTATCTAATGCTTCATTACGCACAGGTGAGATACTAGATAACTGTAAATTTGCTGTAATCACTTCTATTTTAAAAATAAAATTATACAATGACCCCCCATCAATATTCTAAAATGTGCAAGCTGATTGGTCAGCATGCCTGTTGTAAATTAGACTTGTACTAATGGAAAAAGGTCCGGTCGCCCGGACTTTTTCCATTAGTATGTCTTTTTTTTTTTTTTTTTTTTTCAGACAGCAACGGAGGATGGAAGAGCTCTGTTGCTGGAATCTCGCTATGTTAAACATGTTTAACATAGCAAGATAGCTTAAAAAAAGCAACGCAGATTTTCCTTTTCCGTTGCTTTTTTTAAAGCTGTCTCGCTATGTTAAATGGGTTTAACATAGCTAGACAGCTTTAAAAAAAGCAACGGAGAAAGAAAGATCTCTATTGCTTTTTTAAAGCTATCTCGCTATGTTAAACTCTTTTAACATAGTGAGACACTTTTAAAAAGCAACGGAGATCTTCCTTTCTCCATTGCTTCCACACGCAGCTCTGATGTGCTGCATAAGCATACGCATGCGCAGTACATCAGAACTGCCACAGAATACTGGACAGCTGCGGAAGGGCAGCACGGAGGCATTATACAAAAATTAAGTATTTTTTTCTTAAATAATGTCATTGTATAATAGCCATAACCCATTTCTGGGTGTGGGTAATGCTGGATTTACTCACGGTTGTCTTTGTTTGGCCACTCAGGCTTCACCCGCGTGACCAAACCACACCAACTGTGGGTAAATCCAGCATTACCCACATCCAGGCTTTTGTTATTGCTTAATTACATCTTCAGTAAATAACTGCAAACTTGTAAGTTTATCACATGGTGATAAGTAAAATCATTATAAGAATACATGTTAGAATTAATAAGAAATGGTTTGGTGGATAAGAGTTACATATTTATTGGAGTGTGTATTTGAAGCATAAATCAGCTACTTGCACTATTAATTTTATTAATAAAAAGAAGCTTTACTAGATGAAGGATAAGAAGTCAGACAAATGACACTTCTGAAAAAAATCTTATAATGCTTGTTTTAAACATTTATACTAGTGTATGTTTTGCAGGCAGGTTAAGTCAGATATAACATGCTGGTGGCAAGTAAAAAACAATAAATAAAAGAGGTTAGGTCAGGTGTTACATACTGGTGACAGGTAAAATAAAACTGTATGTGGGTGAACTTCAGCAAAAACTCCAGACAAAAAAAAAAAACAAACAAAAAACTTATGATGGGAAGGAGAAAACAGAAAGAAAATTAGTTGTACACCAAAGGTTATGAAACTTTATACTATTAAATACAGAAGTCAGTGGTATGAATGGGTACTGTATCTATATATGTTTGATGATGAGATCATTAGAATCACAGTTTTGGTGTATCGGATGGTAGTTTAATAACTCTGTTTGGGAAAAAGATTGTAAAAGCTGAAACTAATAAGATGAATTACTTCTCAAATAAGATAATTGGTTAGGCTTATAATGGCCCACAAGGGCAGTTAGCCTAGTACGACCTATGGAAAGAGACTGAAGTATGCAGAGAGAAAACAGCACATAAATGATAGACAGCAACTGGGTCTAGAATAAATCTTTAAACTTCAGAGCTATGAGGCAAGAACCTTAACCACAGAGCCACTATGATGTTGCATTCATCGTAACTGAACATTTTAGATTCTAGAAAGGAAATTAAAAGAAAAATCAGCTTGTTTCTGGATGTATAGCAGTGGTGGTTGGCAGTGTTGTTATTTTCAAGATGGAGATGGTCTGGGACATTGATATATAGGTTGGTATGAAATACAGAACCAGAAAGCTAAACTTTCTAAGTACTTGACTGTTATAGGTTAGAACTCTTAAGTTACTAAAAAGGCAGTATTAACCTGTTTCAGTCATCCTCCTGCACTTAAAGCCACTGACTTTTTATTCCCACAGTAGCAGACTATGATGTGTATGGTTTTAATGTTATTAATGCTGTAGAGTTCAATGCCTAGAGTTTCATTTGTTTAAAATGAATCTGCTGGTAATACGAAAACTAAGACTTCCTTTCTATAAGCTGATGACTTGATGCAGATATATTTTGCAGAGTTACAAATACTCAAATAAAATCTATCTCGCTGGTCTGTAGTAACTAATAGTTTATAGGTATATATGATTTTCATGACCTGATGGTCTTGAAGCTTAAGCTTTGTAGTAACTTTTTACAGAGATATTAGGTCTGTTATATGCTAACAATTGAGATTCTTAGTTTTGAGATGCTATCTTAGTTGATATGTCATATATTTGGTTCTTATGTATCACAGGTGTAATCTGTCAGTTAATGAATTTATAGGGTTCATAGGTTCATAGGTTCATAGGTTCATACTAGGCTATCTGCCCGAGGGCATTTATAAGCCTAGCCCATTGTTTTGTGGCTTACGCCACCCCTTTAGTATGGGGAACTATACCCATTATTTTGCTGTGCCTCTGTCGAGCAGTGACACTGAGGTAATTCCTGGGGTATATCTGCGATCTCCCATCCATTGGTCAAGATTTCTCTTGAACAAGGCCAGCGAGGTGCTCTGCCTCACATGTACCGGGATTTTGTTCCACAGCATAGGGAGTCTTTGGGTGATGAATCTATCCTCCAGCACGTCCTATTAATAGCCGTGCGAGGTTTAAGTCTCCGCCCTTGTGGCTCTGATGGATCTAGATTTTTGAGGTGAAGCATATTCATCAAATCTGGGTTTGACATGGCCTTGTATGTTAGGCAAAGGTCACCTCTGAGCAAGCGTGCGACTGAATAGAGCTGGAGTTCTTTCAGTCGGGCAGCATAGGACAGATTTTTGAGACCCTTTATCCTTTTGGTGAGGAACTTTGTGGCCTCTCCAGCTGCTGCAAGTGTCGGGTCAGATACATTCCGAATGGGGCATTGTACTCAATCATTGGTCTGATGAGTGATGAGTAAAGGGAGACTATGACCTCCCTTGATCTAGATGAGAATCCCTTCATGATAAGGTGGGCAATGTAGAAGGACTTCCTAACTACTTTAGCTACATGGGTGTCGAATGACAGACTACTATCAACCTGGGTCCCCAGGTCCCTGATAACTTCTTCTGTGCTCAGTGGATTGCCACCTATTTGGTAGCTAGGGGTAACCTTGTTTTTCCCGAAGGGTATGACTATGCATTTTTGGCATTTAACTTTAGGCCGTGGCTCTGGCACCAGTTATCCGTTTCTGTGAGACCCTTCTGAAGGATATCTGTGTCACATGTGTTTTCTACTATGGCCCAGTTTGCAGTCATCTGCAAACTTTGTCAGCCATAACCCTCCTGTGTTTGCTTGTACTTCGGAAAAGTAGATGCCAAACAAGAGTGGGCCCAAGACTGAGCCCTGTGGGACACCACTTGTGACAGGCTTTGAGTCTGACATGGCGCCAGCAACTCTGACCCTGTGGGTTCTGTCACTCAGCCAGTTTGCAACCCATCTTGTGATGTATGGGTTAACATTTAAGCTGATGAGTTTTTCAATGATACTCGAGTGGGGTATTGTATCGAAGGCCTTAGCCAGATCGAGGTAGGATGTATGGACTGCCTTTCCCTCATCAATGGCTTTGGTGACTGTTTCAAAAGTCAACCAAGTTTAAAAGGCATGATCTGCCTTTGACAAAGCCAAACTGGGTTGGATCCAAAGTCTGCAAATTCCCTATGTCTTTATTTATGAGGTCCATTATGATCCTCTCCATGGCTTTGCAGATAAGGCTTGTCAAGCTAATGGGCCGGTAATTTCCAGGGTCTGTGGAGGCACCGCCTTTGTGAAGTGGGACCACAGTTGCAGTGCGCCACTCCCTGGGTACGTATCCAGAGGTAAGACTTTGATTAAACAGCTGTCCTAGCTGTGGGTTTAATTCCTCATTGAGTTCGTGGAGCACACAGCTCCCAGGTTATAATAAGTGAACTGTTGTTATGAATGTGCTGATGCCGTAGCCAGTTATTAAACAGTCTGGCTCTGGATCATGCATGCTTCTCAAGTCTAGGTGATGGAAATATTCCACTGAAGACTAGATGTCTAGCTAAATGTCAGCAAAGACATGTTACCTTCTGGCATGTCAGTTTCATTCTATTAAGTGGAGTTCTGCTAACGTCATTCAGTCCTGTAAAAACAATAACCAGATCATACTTTGAACTCTCATTTAAAAGTTTATGTAGGAAATCAACAGTGTTAAACAGAATTAAGTCCGGGAGTGATATAACAATGACCTTTTCTATATTTAAAATTCTTACTGAACATGCAATTAGTTTTAACGTTAAGTCACCAAAGACCAAAGCTTACATGAACTATTGTGTGTAACTGGGATATTGAGTTCAGGTTATAGTAAATAAGTGATTGAATCCTACCCACCATTGCTCACTTTTATTTATTTATTTATTATAAGACATAGTTTTGTTAAACATAAACAATCAAAAAATACAATCTTGTAAGCATGTAGAATGCATAACAATGAGAACTGATATATAAAAAAAATATCAACACTGTATATTTTCATACATTTTAGAAACATAATACAGTAAACTCTCAGTTAATCGGCACCCACGGGGATTGGTAGATGCCGGATAACTGTAGTTTCTTGTTGCTTGAGAGTTAATATTAAAAATAGGCCTGACTAATACTGTACCCAATACTATTTGTTTGGTTTAACTTGTTCTCAGGTTGGGGAGATAGTGAATTTATTCCTGTCTTCCTTTTTAAAACTCAGACTCTAAAAATGTAAGGTATGTTTCTACAGGGAGAAAACAGAAAGTGCAACACATGAAAATTGTACTGTATTTCTTCGATATTTTTTTGCCCTTTGTTTGAGAGTGCTAGTCACTTCAGTTCTGAGAGTTTACTGTACATACATTCATAGGTTCATAGGTAGGTACTAGGCTATCTGCCCGAAGGCATTTATAAGCCTAGCCAGACTGTGTTGGCTTTCGCCGCCCCCCCTTAGATTAGTTCCCTGTGCCTCTGTTCAGCAGAGCCACTGAAGTGATCCCTGGAGTAAACTTTCTGTTTCCCATCCACTCGTCTCTTGAAGAGTGTTAGCGAGGAGCTCTGCCTGATGTAGATTGGAATCTTGTTCCAAAGCATGGGAAGTCTCTGGGACATGAATCTATCCCTCCAGCACGTCCTATTTATTGTTGTGGTGAGGTTTAGATTCCTAGAGCATGTAGCTCGAAGGGATATGGTTTTCTTTAGGTGGAGCATGTCCATCAATTCTGGGTTGGACATGGCCTTGTATGTCAGACAAAGATCACCTCTGAGTAGGTGGTATGCAACCGAGTACAGCTGGAGTTTCTTCAGTCGAGCTGCATAGGGCATCTGTTTGAGGCCAATGATCCTCTTGGTGAGGGACTTCTCTGGTCTTTCCAGCTGTTGCAGGTGTCTTGTAAGGTATATCCCAAATGGGGCATTGTACTCTATGATGGGTCTGATGAGTGATGAGTAGAGGGACACAATGACCTCTTTTGATTTGGATGCAAACCCTTTTGTGATTAGGTGGGCCACATAGAAGGATTTTCTAACCACTTTGGCAATGTGATTATCAAAGGAGAGATTACTGTCTGCTTGGGTCCCCAGATCCCTTATTACGTCTTCCATATTTAGGGGACTACCACCTATGTAGTAGTTTGTGGGTACTTTATTTTTTCCAAAGGGCGTGACCATGCACTTTTTCGGCATTTAGCTTGAGGCCTTGGTTTTGACACCAGGTATCTGTCTCAGTGAGACCCTATTGGAGGATGTCTGTGTCAGATGGAGAGTCAATTATAGCCCCTAGTTTGCAGTCATCTGTGAACTTGGTCAGCCATAGTCCTCCTGTGCTTGCCTGTACCTCTGAGAAGTATATGCCGAACAGGTGGGGTCCTAGTACTGAGCTCTGGGGAACTCCACTTGTAACCAGTTTAGAATCAGACCTAGCTCCCGCAACTCTTACCATGTGGGTTCTGTCTATGAGCCAGTTGGCAACCCGTCTCGTGACATAGGGGTTTATGTTCAGGCTGGTGAGCTTATCTATAATACCAGAATGGGGAATGCTGTCGAAGGCCTTTGCGAGGTCTAGGTAGGCTGTGTGGACTAACTTTCCCTCGTCTATAGCCTTGGTAACTGTCTCAAAGAAGTCCACCAGATTTAGGAGGCATGATCTGCCCTTAACAAAGCCAAACTGGGTAGTGTCCAGTGTTTGGAGGTTCCCAGTGTTTCTGTTAATGAGTTCCATGATGATGCACTCCATAGCCTTACAGACCAAGCTAGTCAGGTTTATAGGGTGATAGTTCCCGGGGTCTGTTGTGGCTCCACCTTTGTGGAGTGGAATAACTGTTGCTGTGCACTACTCTATGGGTACGTAGCCTGTGGAGAGGCTGAGTTTGAACAGTGTGTTTAAGTAAGGGGTTAGTTCATCTTTGAGCTCATGTAGGATGCAGCCTGGGACACCGTCCGGTCCCATTGATGCTGTTTTTTGGCTTTGGAGAGGGCTGTTTTAACCTGAGTGTCTGTGATTTCAGGGGCACTACATTCTTCTGGTATGGTTATGTGCTCTTTTGGGGGTGAGGGGGGGGGTGAGGTTTGCACTGAACCTGTCTGCTAGGATGTTGGAGATATCAGTTGGTTCAGTGTATTTTGTGCCATTCTGCACTAACTCCGAGCAGATCTGAGAATTGTCACTTAGATTCTTGACATAGCTAAAGAATGCCTTGTGGTTATCTTTGGAGTCCTTGGCGATTTTTCTTTCGAAGCTAGCCTTGGATGATTTTATGAAGGATACTGATCAGGGATGTCTTCCCTTCTTGGGATTTTACTCTTTTCTGTATTAGTTTCCTCCTTCTATTGCATAGCTTGTTTATGGCAGGGGACCACCAGACTGGTTTCCTTTTCTTGGAGGAGTGAGTCTTGGTTTTGCTTAGGATGCATTCTTGTAGGTGCCCGTAGAGTGCATTAGTAAAGGATTTTGCAGCTTGGGCAGCGTCATCCTTTAGCATGGGGGCTTTGAAACTTTCCACCTCGGTCTTAAATAACGGGAAGTTACTTAGTTAGTTGAGTGATTAGTTTATGGTCAGATCTAACCAGCGAGGAGTTGACCTCTGGTGTGGAACACCAGTCGCCCATGTTGGTGATGACCAGGTCCAACATGTTGTCACCTCTGGTGGGGGTGTTGACCAGTTGATCCAAGGCGTTTGAGTTTATAAACTCTGGGAAATGTTGGTCATGGGAGTTAGTACTTGAGTAGTTCTCCTAGTTAATGTTTGGGTAGTTGAAATCACCCAATATCAGGGTATTTGGGAGGACCTTTATGTTTCCCAGTGTTTCCAGAAACATGGAATGGGGGTCCTGGGACATGGTGGGTGATCTGTAGCAAGCTACAATCTGAATTGCAGTTTTGCCTGTTGTTAGTTGCACGTGGATGATCTCTGAAGCATCGTGCTGTGCCACTAACCTGGAGGTGTGGGGTATCCTTGATGAATATGGATACGCCCCCACCTTTTGTATTTTGGTCTCGGTTTTGTGGCCGAAATGTATGGTATGAGTTGTAGCCTGGTAGTGCTGGTGTGCTCTCTGAATCCTTAAACCAGGTTTCTGTTACTGCACATATATCGATTTTCTCCATACTGAGGAGTGCCTCGAGTGCATGCATTTTGAGGTTTAGACTTCTGGCATTGACTAGCATTACCCTCAGTTTTTTGTTATTTGTGCTATTTACGGCAGTGGGTTTGTCTTTTGAGCCTTGCCTAAAAAAGGCACTATGGGGGTGGCAGGAGCCTTGGTCAGTATTTGAAAGGCTAAGGGTGACAGGAGCAAGCCGTCTCTAGCGAAGCAGTGTGGCTTGTCATCCCAGGGGGACAGACACTGGATCCCCTTTAATGACACCAGAAGCTTAGCCAGTTGTTGAAATTGATAATTTTTTCTTTATACTGTGGTATCATTCTTGGTGAAGGCAGGATGCTACTCAGGGTCAGGGTCATACCGGCCTGGGCTACGTGATCAGAGAGCTCTTCCATGTCTCTTTTCATGTAGTCCAGGGAGGTATGGCTCAGGTCATTCACACCAACATGGACAATGACAGAGTCATATTTGTACTTGTTCTGGAGTGACCTGAGTGCTTGGGTTATGTGGCAGATCCTGGCACCTGACAGGCAGCTAACAGTAACCTTCTCCTTGTTCAGCTAGTAAGTGGGGCGTCAGTGTGCCTGACTGTAGAGTCACCTATTACTAGTATGTTGGGTATGTTATTTTGCCTTAAGGGCTGTGATTGTGTGGCACACTGGTTTTGTGAAGTATGTGTTTCATGGTTTGTGTTTGGGGGGTAGAAGTTGCTTGGATGTCTGCTTTGGAGGTGTCTGTTTTTCTAAGTACATCCTTGTACAGTTCTGTGTATGAGCAAAAGGAAAGGAAAAAGGAACCAAATGAAAGGCTCCTGCCAGGACTCTGAAATTCTGTAGTCTGAATTTAGTTTAAAACATTCTCAAGATTTTACCAAGCATAGAAAGAATTTCCACCTTGAACTCAGTGGGTTTATGTAGGGCAGTCCTCCATTCTCTCACCAGGATACTTTTAATCATAGGTGACATTATTAGAATCACCCAAATTTCATCCCTTTCCCATGTTGGATCATTGCCTTGTATTTCCACTCCTAGAAACTCCCATAGCCAAGAGAGACAGTTCTTAAAACCTGTATCAAAATATTAGTCGACTGCCTGCAGTGCCTTTGTGTTCATTTACAGTTCCAAAACTTATTTATGACCCCTGCTTTCTCTGCGCCACACCTCTAACATCTGTCTGAGTCCTTATTCCCTTTTAGAAATAGCCAATGGTGAGTGTCATACCAAATGTGTAAAATTCTTATATGTTGATCTCATAAACTAGCCCAGTGTTTTAACAGACCACACACTTACCCCATAGCTCACTCCAGTGTCTCAAAGTCAGTACCAGTCTGTCCTCTGTTGACAACTTTATTTGCACCCTAAAAATAACTATTTCAGCTTCTCTTTCTCTTAAATCCAAAAAAATTCTCCCGCTACAATTTTGATGCACTCTGACCAGTTTGCCCCAAAATGCAAATTGTTCCTTTCCTTTTCTATAATTTGCTGTTCTGCTCTCATAGTAAGATCTTAACTGTGCATATGCAAACCACTGAGAGTGTGGAATATTATCATTTTGTAACTCTTGAAAAGTTTTAAACTTTAACTCCCCATCTTTCAGTATCTTTCTTGCACTGTTTAACTGTGCCCTTTGATATATGCCACAATCATTTCATATTATTTTTGACATCATCCTTCACCAACTGCCCTAGTTGTCAGTCTTTCCACAGAGTAGCTTCCCTTTCCAGTCCCCATTTCAAATCCCCATTACATTCTAAATCCATCCTCCAGCATTGTAACATCAGCCTCATTAGAAAGCCTGTCTAAACCTACATATTCCATAGCTTCTCCCATTCCTTTCCCTCATCTTTTCTTAATCTAAGGAACTGATCCTAATTAAAAACTAAAACACAGTTTGGAATATGGGGTACTCCCCAGCCTCCTTTATCCCTGGACACATATAATCTTTGCTTCACTGTCTGATGCTTAGTCTTGTCTATAACGTACTATACTTTGAAGCGCCTATAAACCCTGGTTGGTAACTCCCATTGGTATATTCAAATGAAATAGTTAACAAATGGCACAACCATAGTCCTAATATTATTAATCAGTGAAGGGAATCTGTGTTGCTCCTCCTGCAAGAGTATTTTTAACTGTATCTATAATATGCTTAATATTTTGATCAACTGTGTCTTCCAAAGTATTTCCCATTTTTAACCTGAAATATAGTGGAAGTGCAAATTCCCTAATTAAATTAACCACATTGACCTTTACCCTGACAAAATTCAAGTCTGATTACTTTAGATTTGTCCTGGTTAATTTACAAACCTGAGACTTAGCAAAGTCTCAGAAACATTGTAAGACAGCTGGCAAAACTTTATTCACTTCCACCAAAACGCAGTCATCTGCATATACTGCAAACCAAGAATTCCCTAACCCTTGTGTTCTTAATCTTTCCAATACCATCCTCACAAATGTAGCCAGCTCCCAATGATCTGCAAGAAGAGACCTGGGAAAAGTGGTCATTGCTACCTACTACCTCTTCTAATGAAGCCTCAGTCTGAGCATTTACCATTTATCAGTAAACGTAGATGTTGCATATAAAGCCTTTATCCATCCTACAAACCTTTTCCCAAAAGCTCTTTTCTCTAAAATAGAAAACAAAAACTCCCAACTGATGGTGTCAAAAGCCTTCTTGATATCATATGGTATGACACCCATTTCTCTTTTCCCTAACTGTTGCTCAGATATGAAACTAACCAGTAACCACCAGTTGTTCATTACTTGTCTAGCCTTGATGAATTCATTGACCATACTCAATATGATTATGTAGATTATCAAGCCTCATTGCCAGAATCTTAGCTATTCTCATTTACCAAAGTTATTAGCCTATAATCCTATGGAGTTTTTAGATCATCTATATGCTTGGGGATCATAACTAATCTAGCATGTAGCATAAATGGAGGGACTTGCCACTTGTCCACAGACTTATTGAATACGTAAGTCAAAACCTCACATATGTGTTCCCTTTCCCATTTACATATCTCCATACCAAAACCATCTTGATTCTGGTCTTCTCCACCACTGAGTTATCAAATTGCCATACTGACTTACTCTTTAATTATCAATCTATCCTTTTCCTCTCTTCCAGCTGCTCCTATCGTCCACCTTACTATCTCCTGTCCAAACTACATAAATGAGTCCTGTAACTGGTGCCTATCATACACGTTTTGTTAATACTTTAAAAAGGCTTCTATAATCTTTCGCCTTGCACTACATCTAACCTCACCTATAAAACACTAGAGATGTGCTGTGTCTTCTTCCTTTTAATAACCAATCAAGCAATATATTTCAAGTAGGTGTCTAGGCTGACACATCAAATGTCTCTCCTACTAATACACTTTGCTTTTTGCTAATACACTTTGATTTTGCCTGTGAACTTGTTACTTTTTCCAGCTGACATTTAATTTTACCAGTTTCCTTGCAACACCTTATCCTGACCTGATAGAAATCTAATACTATCTCTCTACAACTCTCCTAGTAATTTTTCAAGTTTTAATACTTATTCTGAAGTTTGTTTTCTCTTGATTCCCTCCTGTCATTGTTTTGGCAAGCAAAGCTACCTTCACTCTGTCTAGCCATGTAGGCCCCACTGTTTCCCTTCCAGAAATATTTTCAAGTACAGTAAGTTTTGCCAAATTAGCCAGTTGCTGTCTTTTATTCAGTGATTTCCATTTATAAAAATCCTGATTCCAAGGATGCTGAGTATTTGACTCAGATTTAACTATTTTTTTCAAAACTAAATGGGACAGATTTAGTATATATATATCTTCTATACTTATTTTTTCAACATTATCTATAGCTTTAAGCTGCAAAAAGAAATAATCCATACTAGATATACACTTGTTCAAACCTGTATGGCTTCCTCCATACGTCAACTAGATTCAGCTCTTCTACCTTAGCCCTTAATTTTCAAAAAACCTAATATGTGTGTGACAAAGGGGGATACTGCCAACACAGCTTTATGGAATTTTGTAAATAATTGTGTGTCATCTGTGAATATTAACATGATTTGTGTAGGATGCTTGTGTTGCAAATGTATTGGAACAGTATATCATGTGTATATAAAACTAGGTTTGTACAGATGTGTGTGTTGAAAAGATATTTTATAAAGTGTTTGTGCTTAAAATGTAACCACAGAGTGCCCTCCTGGAATAGAACAGGAATATACATGGATTACTGTAACTGTTTAAAATGCATATATTTTAACAGTGGAAACTGGAACAGAGGAGGCTAACTTCAAAAAAATAACTAAAATTTAATTACTTTATGAGTAGGCCATAAAAGACTGTATCTTTCAGTTTCAGTGCAGTGGTCAACATAATGTCTGTACTAGGGAGTTTTCTGTGTATTGTCTTTAAGATGAAATAATTACAAAGTTTTGAAATGTGAAGGAATGCAATTGTTTTATGACTTTCAGCATCTGCCTAAGATCTGAGGTCTATGAATTTTCACCGGTAGATGCTAAATGCTACCAGCTGCCATCAATAGTTGTTTTGGGCCTGAGAACTAGGAGTCAGATGACAAGAAATTATATAATTCTGCAAGTTATCCCAACAGTAATATTTGGGATATTAATTTGAGAAATCTCTTAGTGAGACACAGCATTCTGTATTCTGTCTTGGACCTGTCAACAACTAGAAGAACCATTCACCACAACATCTGCCTTGCTCTTAAGTAAGTTAACTAGGTTATTGTAATTCTCTTAGATTCAGTCAGGTATATAGCTTAGGTTAGATATTTTCTTTATTTATTTGAGACTGTCCTGCAATGTTGTTTTAAATATTTCCTGTGGTTTTGAACTCTGATGTCACTGTGAATATATTTTTAGTATTGTCTTGTTCTTCTATTATTTATTATTAAATATATTTAAACCTTTCATTGTGGTTGATTTGTGTAGATATATTTAAATTTTGAGAGTACTTGCATATTTATTTGGTGACACTGTGGGGCCACTCCTAATAGCCTTGCTCTTGGTCAAACTACCACTTGTATTAATATTAATATTACACAATAAGATTGGACACTCTTTGTTAAGGGCCTTAAAGTAGCTGATAAGGAGTTGGCTGGTGGCAGTGATAACTACCTTATAGTCTGGGCAAAAAAGTGGCATAGCTAGTAAACCTGTGCCAGCCTTTCCCAGGTGTGTGTGTGTGTGTGTGTGTGTGTGTGTGTGTGTGTGTGTGTGTGTGTGTGTAAATCAAACCTCAAAGAGTTTGTGTGTGAGCTAGTTGGGCAGGGAAACAAAGCATTGGTTGGACAGAAAGGTTCTGGAGGTCTTGGCTTGGCCATTCAGCTGAGATCTTAACTCTACAGCTGTGTCAGTGGAGAGCCTTACTGGAGATCTGGAGAAAGAGGGAGAAACCAGCTCTGAACACAATGGTTTCTGTGCCTTCTTAAGGGAAATTGCACTTGATGCAGAAAGCTGCATCTAGAAATATTTTGTGTGTGTATGTGTGTGTGTGTGTGTGTGTGTGTGTGTGTGTGTATAAAACAGTTCATATGTGTAACAAATAACAAAGTAGCTTATAAATTATCTACAGATAGGCAGAGGGAGAGTGCTTTTACTGCTAAAGTGAGCTCTTGGTCAGATATCTTCTGCTGTGTTAAGTGCCTCACACAATTTTTCTAATTTATTTCAGGTGAAGGTTATTGTTGCAGTGAGTAGTAACATTTGGGTGGAATCCAAAGCATTAAATAGTTGCTCTTTAAGCTGAGGAAATCTGCTGGATCACCTCTACAGTTATTATGAAATGTATCCAAGGCTGAGCTTGCTGCTGCTGTAGTTTTAATAAATGAATGAGCAGTTACAGCCTCCAATATGTGCTGAATAGCGATAGTTTCTACAGTATGCTGCTGAACTACTTGCTGCTGTTGTGGAGTATGCTGCAATGTATGCCTGTGGTGTCTGATAATGTTTACTGTAACAAATAATGCTTACTGTAGCAAAGTGTCTTATAATGCTTACTGTAACAAATGATAGTGCAATAAATCAAACACTTAGGTAATATTTTCTTAGTAACAGGCCTACCCTTTCTTCCTTTCATAACGAAAACAAAAAGTTGATAAGATTTTTTTGAGAGAGTGAGTTCTTGTAGCATAGTATCAAAGTTGTCTGTAAACATCCATTGGCTGGTTAGTGAACTCAGTTTTCCATTCAGCATTCCATGTTTTTTGGTTTTGTTCTTCTCTAAACTCCTTCTGCCAATTAATTTTGTATTCCTTCTGTTCCTTAGATTTATTTACACCTCATCACTTACCCTTGTCTTGTTTTCCTATCCCTCTGTGTTATACAATCATCTTCTTTGGCTCTCTTCTCTCACCAGGTTAACACTCACATACTATTTTTGTTTCTCTTAGCAACATACTTCCACACTGTTTGAAATCTGGATTAGATTTCCTGAAATGCCATTCCTTACCACCCCTTCCCCACAGTATGTTTTCAGGCTTCCAAAATCCCAACTTTATTATTTTTGTATGCTATATTTGTGTGCATTTCTGTACCAATTTCTTTTTAAAAAGTTTGCTTTTATCATGGTACATTTGCTACATTTTTCAGATATTGTTATTGATTTTTATATTATTTTGATGATGTTTGCATGCATTTTTGTATTATCGTGTCACCATTTTCTGTTGTGAATTTGTTCTACTTTTCTAGGGTAGTACATAATCATTTAGGGCCATTTTGTACCAACCACTCATACTGATGTCCTCAGCCCAGAAACATGCTTTGGGATTCTGTAGTTTTCATTTCTACCTCTGAGGAAGATTTTTTTTTCAGCTCTGGTTTTTCCAGTGTTACACTTTGAATTATTTTCCTCAAACCCAATTGGTCATTAGAGCACACTTTCAGAATGCTGACTGGCTGTACCTCACTGGTTCATTCCCTTTCTAGTTTTCTCCCATTGGTGTAACACTCTTCCACTCACCTATCCATTAGACTGCAGATTTACTCCTATTTCCTTTGAACCGCTAAATATTATCTTGGCTTGCTAATGAACTCAAAGCTCATCCTCTATTGCTTGGTTTAAATTTCAGTACCCCACCCCCAGTTTACCATTCATAAGCTGTGTTTAATCAATGTATTAGTCCACCCATCAGCTCTTTGACAGTATCTTCTTGAAAGTCCCTTAATCTTCTTTTCCTCTGAAATGTAATAACTACCTGAGGGTAATTAGTTTAAGTGCCAATACTGTGAAACTGTTATTCTGAAAACCACTTTCAGTAAACCATGGATTTGCCCCTTTCCCCACTGTTGTACATGTCTGGAGTTATTATTTATAAATTAAGGCTGTGTGGGGGAATGGTAGGTGCAGGGGCCAAACCCCCTTGCAAAAAAAAAAAAAAAAAAAAAAAAGAAAAACTTTTTTCAGATTTATGAAAGGATTTTCAGAGTAACCACTTCATTGTTTTGGTATTCATAGCACCATCATGAATCCTCTTTGACTAAGGTCTTCCTGTTGGTACAGTTCATAGGTTCATAGGTTCATACTAGGCTATCTGCCCTAGGGCATTTATAAGCCTAGCCAGAATGTGTTTGGCTTTCGCCACCCATTTTAAATTTATTTTGCTATGCCCTTTTTCGAGGTTAGTATACTGTGCCTCTGTCTAACAGTGACACAGAAGTGATACCCGGGGTAAACCTACGATCTCCCATCCACTCATCAAGATTCCTCTTGAAGAGAGTCAATGAGGGACTCTGCCTAACCTGGACTGGGATTTTATTCCAGAGTGAAGGGAGCCTCTGGGTTATGAATCTGTCCCTCCAGCATGTCCTATTTATTTCAGTGCTGAGGTTCAAGTCTCTCGAGCGCGTAGCTTGATGGGATTTGGATTTTCTGAGGTGCAGCATGTCCATTAATTCCGGGTTGGACATGGCTTTATAAGTCAGGCACAGATTACCTCTGAACAGGCGGTATGCCACTGAGTAGAGCTGGAGTTTCTTTAACCGGGCAGCATATGGCATCTGTTTGAGCCCTTTGATCCTCTTGGTGAGGTACTTTTGGGGTCTTTCCAGTTGCTGCAGGTGTCTGGTAAGGTACATCCCAAAAGGGGCATTGTACTCAATTATGGGCCTGATGAGGGATGAGTAAAGAGGCACGATGACCTCCCCTGTTCTAGATGTGAATCCCTTCATGATTAGGTGGGCTATATAAAATGTTTTTCTAACCACTTTGGCTACGTGGTTGTCAAATGAGAGATTGATATCAACTTGGGTCCCCAGGTCCCTAATTACTTCTTCTGTACTTAATGGATTACCACCTATGTGGTAATCTGTGGGCACTTTGTTTTTGCCAAAGGGGATGACTATACACTTTTTGGCATTTAGCTTGAGGCCATGGCTCTGGCACCAGTTGTCTGTTTCTATGAGGCCCTTTTGGAGGATGCTTGTGTCAGCTGGAGAGTCGATTATGGCACCCAGTTTGCAGTCATCTGCGAACTTGGTCAGCCACAGTCCTTCCGTGTTGACCTGTACCTCCGAGAAATATATACCGAACAAGAGAGGTCCCAGGATTGAGCCTTGTGGGACACCACTTGTAACTGGTTTGGAGTCTGACATGGCTCCAGCAATTCTAACCATGTGGGTTCTGTCCTTGAGCCAGTTTGCAATCCATCTAGTGACATAGGGGTTTATATTTAAGCTGGTGAGCTTATCTATAATGCCCGAGTGGGGTAGTGTATCGAAGGCTTTTGCGAGGTCCAGGTAGGCTGTGTGGACCACCTTCCCCTCGTCAATAGCCTTGGTGACTGTTTCAAAGAAATCAATCAGGTTTAAGAGGCAGGATCTGCCCTTAACAAAGCCGAACTGGGTAGGATCCAGTGTCTGTAGGTCCCCAATATCTTTATTTATGAGGTCCATGATGATCCTTTCCATAGCTTTGCAGACCAAGCTAGTCAGGCTTATGGGGCGATAGTTTCCAGGATCCGTTGAGGCACCACCTTTATGGAGAGGGACCACTGTTGCTGTACACCACTCTTTGGGCACATATCCTGTAGTAAGGCTGAGATTGAACAGTAGTTTTATGTTTGGGTTTAGCTCTTCTTGGAGTTCATGTAGGATGCAGCCCGGGACACCGTCTGGTCCCATTGATGCTGTGTTTTTTGCTTTGGAGAGGGCGGCTCTTACCTGAGCATCTGAGATGTCAGGGGGGCAGCACTCTGCTGGGATAGATATTTGCCCTTTTGGTGGGGGGGGGAGTTTGCGCTGAACCTGTCAGCTAGGATGTTGGCAATGTCTGTGGGTTCAGTGTATTTTTTGTCATTTTGGACTAATTCTGAGCATATCTGGGAATTACCACCCAGGTTCCTAACATAACTAAAGAAAGCCTTATGATTATCCTTAGTGTCCTGTGCAATTTTTGCACAGGACACTATTCAGTGGCACAATTCAGTGCCCACAAAATTCCCCAGGTGAAAGTTTTTCCATGTATCCACCTACTCCTTTGTTTTTATTTTTCATATGCAGTTTTTCTTGTTATTTTCTTAATAACTTAACTCCTGTCACTGCTTCTCTCTCCCGGAAACACCCAGTTGGAATAGGCTATTTCCTTTACTTTCCTGTTTACCCCACAACTTCACTTTTGAAGCCATACTGCTTTTGTAAATATTAATATGATCCACAGGCTTATTTGACAAATGTAAGAAAACTGTGTTAATTGCTAAGCTTCAAAAATGTTACCACAGTGCACCCTGCTGGAAGAAAGCTGATAAGTAAAGGATTTTATGACTGTGTGTGATCTCAAGCTAGGAGACAGGATGTCTGCAGCTAGAAATTCTTTCTATTGTCCTAGGACAGAGATAATTACTAGCTTTCACATGTAAAGTGTCTTTTATTGCTGTGGCTTGCTGACAGGTGCAGATCAAAAAGAAATGTTAAAGTCTGAGTTCAATTAGCCTGGGAACTTAAGTAGAATTGACAAGAATGATGTAATCTGAAATAACTCAGCAGTAATGTGTATTATTAATTTAAGATTATCTCAGAGAGAAAGAGATGGCATTTTGTATTTGCGTCTAAGCCTGAACACATCAGCTCACCAGCACTTGCTTTGCTCTGTAAGTAAGACCCAGATCTTAGTATTTCTCTTAGAGATGGATAGAAATAGCAAGATTAGTCTAGCTGTTTTCTATATTTATGTCAGACTATCCTACAATGTTGCTTTAAAGTATTTCTTGTGATTTCTGAACTCTCTAATGTCATTGTGCTGAATTAATGAGTATTGTCCTGTGTTTTTATTGTTTATTATTAAATATTTTAAACCTTTTAACTGTGGCTGTTTTATGTAGAGATAATGTAAGCTCTTAGCACACTTGCATGTATTTTTGATACTGTATAAGCCACTCCAATAGCCTTGCTGTTCATCACACTTACTACTTGGATAATAGTAACATGGACAGTAGAACTGGACACCCTTTGGTAAGGGCCTTTAAAGTAGTCGATAAGAGTAGTTGGTGGCAGTGATTATTACCTTATAGCCTGGACAGAAGGGGGCATAGCTAGTGAACCTGTGCCAGGCTTCCCCAGGAGTGTCTGTGTGCTTGTATATAAATCAAATCTCAAAGTAAGTGTGTGTGTGTGTGTGTGTGTGTGTGTGTGTGTGTGTGTGTGTGTGTGTGTGTGTGTGTGTGTGTGTCAGCTACTTGGACAGGGATACAAAGCACTGGTTGGACAGAGAGGATAGTGGAGGTTTTGGCTTGACTACTTGGCTGAGATCTGAACCCTATAGCTGTGCCAGTGGGGAGTATTATTGGGGATCTGGAGAGAAAGTGAGAAACCAGCCCCAGACTGACTGTGATCTCTCTGCGCTCTTAAGGGAAATTGTACTTTACTGTGTATGTACTTGTTATCCTCCCAATGTGGATACCCATCACTGGTGTTAGTGGTGAGGATTGAGGCTCCTTGATTTCTAGGCCAGTGCACAGGCATCACATATTAATTGTTTGGCTGTGGTGGGATATCCACATCAAATATTGCTTTATAGTGGTGAAATAGTTACATTACATATCAATCAACGTCACACTGATTATTATTACATTTGTGCTACCTTTGCTTAATGTTTTGCTTGTTAGAAGATAACACCACTCACTACAGTTTGGCATCCTCCTCCTATGAATCATGCACAGTAAAGAACGTTTACCCGTCTTACTTGTTCCTTGCATAAAGTAGAGGGCTGCATCATCTTCAGCAATTTTATTTTTCTTACTCTATTGTGGCATACTCCTTCGGGACAATAATATTGTGTGTTGATTTTATTGTATTTTATTCTCCTATTTTTTTTTCTGTATCCTATAAGCATTTCTTACCTTTGATACCCACAACTGCATGTGCCTTTGGTTTGCTGCTTTTGTATTCCTCCACTTCAGTAATTTTTATTTTCTGCAGATCATAGTATCAATACAGAGCTCAACACTGTTTATTAATAATAACCTGCTTCATCATCGTTTTCCTTATAGTTTTTCATATTTTAATAAAAAAGATCAGATATTTGGAAACACGGATCCTAAATGAGTATATCCAGACTGTAGTGTAGACTTTAATACAGCACACAGGGTACACACAGCTAGCTATAGGAACAGGTCAATATATGCTTTAACTTTTCTAGAGAAAATAAATCACCATTTACCGGCAAATGATTAAACAGTCATATTTTCATAAGGTGCATTTTTTGCAGTTCTGAGTCAAGAATTAAAATGAAGATTATTTTGTGAAAACACGGACCACTGATTACGGAACTGCAGAGGGAAATTTGTTCATATTTTTACTGTGAATATGATGCCCAGGATATAAAAAGGTTAGTTTTGTAAGTCTGCGTTAGGATTAGGACATAGACTTAATTATAAATATCAGCTGTACACTGTGGTGGAATACTAACATGGAGAATTACACTCACTGAACTATTGAACTATCCAGAGGACAAACATTATTTGCAGATCAACTATATAAGTGCAACTATACTTGCATCGTCATCTTTTGCAAATATAGTTCATTTTTCTCTGTTTGCTTCGCCTCTGGAAATTAAATCACTGATGGTTTGTCAGCAGTTGGATTATTATTTAAGGTTGTCGCTTTAGGAAATGTGTTTTTACAGATAAAATCCATGTGTCAGTTGTTTATAATCAGCAAACAGCTTCAAACTATGTGAAATCTGCCAGGTGTTCAGGTCAGTTACACTGGTAGAGAATAATTTGGAGTTTTTCCAAGAAACTTGGAACATTGTCTGCTGACTTGTTGAAACTGTTGACTGTAGCAGAACTGGAACCTTCTGTGACAAAAGTTTATTCACAGTCAATGTCGGAATGATCTCAGCTTTTAAATTCTAGTAAGATTCTCTATGTGTACTAATTAGTTCATTATTGTTTGTAGTCTGTGCCTGGGTTTATTCCTAAAGCCAGTTAGTCTGCTTTTCCCAGCAAGATCTGCTGTTCTCAGTTTATGTTATCCACCCCCCCCCCCGAAGAACATTTATATTAAGAATCATCACCCAGCTCTCAGTAATGTCAGCTGTGCCTTCACTTCAGCGTTGTTCACCCTGAAGGCTGATGCCTGAGTAATCATCAGCTAGAGTAAAGGAATCAGACTTTATCTTGGATAAACAGTGATGATTAACAGTATTCAGTGGACTTGTTCAAAAAATATATTTGTTACCTTTTTTAAACAAATCCACTACATGCAGGGATTCCTATGCAAGTGTCTTTGGGCTGAAACATTTGTAACTGCAGATATCTGCATTATGTAATGTTGGCTAATATGAGGACAACCATGCTGTGACGCTGTGATGTGATATAAAGTGTGTTTGCTGTTTAATGGAGTTATATATTTTTTTGGAATATATATATGAATAAGCTATATTTTGTGAATTTTTATGTATGTGGAGAGCTCAGCATGCATGTCTGTGCTTATTTTATTTATTTTACAGTAGTGAATTTGCCATCACCATTATAACTACAAGTTAAATGTTAGCCTTTTGGCTAAGATCTAATGGAGTTTAAACAACTATGCTTTGAGGATCGGTAATACAGTTTTACTACCTTCCACATGACTCAGCTTAACCAATTGCTTATCTTAAATGACTGTTTCACTTAAGTGGGCATTGTATAATAGAAGTTGTGTCTGTAACCCTTTTGACAAAGACCAAGTAAGGACTAACCTGCCTTTCTGCAGTCTTTGAAGCAGAGAAGTGCTGAATTTGCTGCTTTTTCAAGCACTGACGGCATTGCCTCTCACTTTCAAGGCTACAAGCACATGTGAAGCTGCCTTTGCTTTTTCTTTTCAGGGCATGTTCTTCTAGAGAATCATCCTTTACCATTTGACAGCAACCCAGCATAATGTCAGTTATCAATAACATGGTAGATAAACAGAGTCAGTCAACAGCATCTTAAAATGAGCACTGGAACATTGATAATCATGGATGGCTATGTATGGCAGCACTTAGGTTTCCTGAGTATAGAATGGTGGATATTGGTGCATATTACACACAGAACCTGGTGCATCTGTTGAATTTCTCATTTTTTTCTATTTGCTTTTTGTTCTAATGACCACTTATCATCAAGCCTCTCCCAGTCTGACTTCAGCCCATTTGCTCCTCTGTAATGGGTATCCCCAGCATGAAGGTAAGAGACATCTGCAGGTGTCATTATTCAGCAACCCATAGAAATGATTTGTGCCTTTTATTATCATATCAGCAGTGAAGGTATATATTATAGTCATTAACCCATCCCTAAGTGGGGGATGCATGATCTACAAAACTGCAGAGGCAACTGTGCATTTCTTGTGCAAGTGTCTGCCCTTGTCCACCCAAGATGATGGCTCCTGTCCATGCAGATCGGTGTGTTGCACAGGAGTCGTGCTACAACAAAATAGTCAAATTTGCTCTCAGTGCCCCAAAGAAAACGCATCAATGCACTACCTTAGAAGAGCTAACCTGGCTAGAACTACCCCACTGCCTAGCCTACTCTCAACTATTCACATCCCACAAACTTATTTTCAGTCCGGAGAAGTGTCCAACACTGCAAAACACCCTACAACACTACCCACACCACCAAGACATATTCTCTAACTATAAATCCCTACTAAACACCTGAAATAATAGTGCAGGTTTCTCACTGTATTCCGCTTATGTTGCTGAACTTTGGAATTCACTTTCTCCCTAACTTAAAACAGTAGATAAAATCTCAACCTTCAAAACACAACTGAAACAGTACCTACATAACACATGGCTCTGTACATGTTCAACGCCCGGCTATACTCTATAGTCCTATTAACCATACAAATTACCATGCTATCTACACCATAGCCATAATATGACTATAGTTATGTCTCTAAGCTTATACTTACCTCCCTTGCTTGGATATCTTTCCTACTTTCGTCATTTTCCAAACCCACCACCTCTCAGCTATCATAACTTTAACACATCCATCTATCATTTCTGAACCAACTGATGTCTCCAGACTAACAAAGTAAACTCACCTTCTCCCTCCTCTTTTCATGCCTACTTCTTCCTCCCTACTACAGTCCTATCCTACACACTTTTTTTCCTTTCCTCCCTTCCTCTCTCTCCTTTTTCACTTCCTTCCTTTCCCCTTTCACTTATTTCTGACTCTTTGGTATACACTAATGCATTAAGGTTTCATAAGACAGCCAATACTGTATGAAATTTTCAGCTAATATTATCTACATTTTTAGTATGATCTTTGATACATTAAATATGTTCTTAAGTTACACATGGTTTCTTTTATGAAAGAAACTAGTAATGTGATGTTATTATACATATATCAACTGCTTACTCATGAGTAATCTATGTTTCTACAACAATGTTTTCTTTGTCTAAATTATGTTATTTTATAACTGAGTCTTACTCTATTGTACTGTTAGTCTTCACATATTTTGCAGAGTCCTCCCACGTCTCCACTGAAAAGGGGTCTTGTATGACTCAAACCTTTAAACAAATGCACTAAATAAATAAATATACAAAATTTTGCGTCTTTCAGCTTTTCCCAGATAGGGGTCGCCACAGCGGAACTCCGGTCCGCTAATGATTGGCAGTAGATTTTTACGTGCCGAGTTGCCAGTCCTGACGCACAACCTTCAACGAAGGTACGCCCATTCACGCATGTCTCCACACAGAAGACGCTTTAGCTGAGAATCAAACAGGACAACGTCTTACTGTGAGGCGACAATGCTACCGCAGCACCACCACCGCAAAGATGGCTTCTGTTTACTGATTCTACCTACGCTATTCCCAAAAGATGCCCAAGCTGTTAATCGTACCTGGATCACCTGGGTCATAGTCAGGGCTTTATCCAACTACATCAATAAAGTTGTCTAGAATTATTAAATTGAACAACATTTGTGATGTCAGCAATACATTTCATGGGTCTCTGCAGCCTTACCTTTTTATTTTATTTGCATTTTAACATTGCCTACTTCTCAAAGCCATCCATCCACAACCCCTTCTTCCCATTTTTGCAGATAGAGTTGGAAATGTCAAGCATTATGTATCATACATCTATTTCAACTTGCAGAAACCTTCCATATTGAGGAAAGAAGGTGATTTTAGGTGGCTAACAGTCATGTCACAATTGCTTGCACCACTGTTGCTTGTGCATAATATCTCAAGATGGAAGTAGGTCATGTTCTTTTACTTGAGTCACACAGGAGCATTATCTCTGTGCTGAAAGCACCTATGAAGTCTTAGCCTTCTTGATAAAGAGTGAGACAGATTTTCTATTACGTCATTCACTACTCTTTCTCTGAGGTGTATGTGCTACAAGAATGTTTGTACTTACTTGAGACATTAGATGGAAGGGGAATTTTGTTGACAGCTTATATGCTTGGAATACTAACACTGGAAAGGATTTTACACATTTTCCAATACTATTTTGAAGCACTAATTCATAATAGTTTATGATGCTCTACAGGACACACACACACACACACACACACACACACACACACACACACACACACACACACACACACACACACACACACACACACACACACAATAGTTTGTAGTGTATTGGATTCTGAGATGTGTATCTGTTTCCAGTCTTATCATTTATCACGCATTCCACCCATTTGTTGCGCATTTTGTCTTACAGTTTATGGCTAAAGGCTAAGAAGCATGCTTATAGGGACTTCCTAGTATTACTGTGTCCGGCTGCCTGGATAGTTGTTATGATTCTTTTTTTTTTCTTTTGGTTCACATGTCCTGTTTTTGTTTATAAAGTCTATCTTTCATGCTTTCTTCTAGGCAGTTTCTAATGAAAAAATGGTGAAGCCATGGTCTGTACCTTAGTGCCTCCTTATCAGATGTATGAGCCAGGATACAATGAATCTAAATACTTAAATTGTGACATAAAAAACTGAAGTCCAAATCTCATTATTGACCTCTAAGGAGGATCTTCACTGTAACATGCACCCCCATGCCCAAGTGCATAATACATACTAATTCTGACATTCCAATTCCTTGGATCACAAGGGATATTCTGAGACAATGCTGTTCTGGATTTAGTAAACACTTACCCACATTCTCACTAGTAGTTTTAAGGATAACAAGTAGAATCCATGGAATTTCAGTCGAGACTCTGCTAAAAGGCTGAGGATGAGGCCAAAGGACAGATGATACAGTTCCTGATGATAGATGATTCTCTTTATGGCTGTGGCACAACCTGCGTACCAACATTCTTTATCATCACTGGTATTTTTTTTTTTATTTTATCCAACTGCAGTATATATAGTGATGTCCAGCAGAACTCTCAAAGCCCCTTGAAAAAGAGGTAATCAGAAATAAAGCAAACGATAGCAAAGATGACCCATTTCCCTGCTTATGACAAAGTTCATAGATCCTCCTTGATTTCTTTTGCCAACATGTTTGTATTTATTGTTTGCCAATATGTTTGTATTTATTGTTTGCCAACATGTTTGTATTTATTCTGTTCCTTTTGCTTACAACTTCTCCATCATGTTTGTCATTGCTTCTGACAGTAGTTTGATCTAGTCTACTTGTCATGTATTGTCATGATTCTGACCTGACAAAAAGTACATTGATAACATTATGCCTACCAGCCATCAAATTTTGTTGATCAGGGCACAAAGGGGGCCTGTCTAGAAAATGACAAATAAACCATCAAGATCTTTTCTTTGGAAGTATGAATTACTACACAATGATTATTACACCTGATTTTTGGGGAAAGGTTTGTAATTGTTCTGGGGAACCACCAGTGAGTAGAGACTGCAGAAAACGTAAGAAATTATCACTCTAGGGTTAATAGCCTTTCCATTAAATCAGAGTGATGACAATATACAGAGGCATTCTGTATGCTGATTTAACTTTTACATATATGCCCTAGAGGGCATGTTAAAAGCTTGCTACGAGACAACAAAACACAAACAAACAAAAAATACTTCCATCAACTATAGTGATAATTTATTTGGTAAATGTAGTATAATGCTGTTAATGAAGCAGTATTCGGAAGAATTCTGATTTACTGCAAACTGCTACCTATAGATAATTAATCTTTACTATTCTGTATTTCTACATCTTGTTTTTTTTTTTTTTAGCAAAGTGCCTAGGGCTGATGCATGTCAAAAAGTACAGGTAATTATAGGAGGTGTACTTGTTTAATAAAGAGAACTACATTATAAGTTTCATAAAATATAGCTAATTACAGCAACATTTTGTTGCTTCACAGCAACAGTTTCTTCAGTTTGATTCCTGGCTGGGGTCTGCATGTCCTGCCTGGGTTTGTGTGGGTTTTCTCCAGGCACTCTGTTTCCTCCCACAATCCAAAGGCAGTAGGTGGATTGGATACTCTAAACTGGCTATAGATGTGAGTGCGTGCGCACGTGTGTGTGTGTGTGTGTGTGTGTGTGTGTGTGTGTGTGTGTGTGTGTGTGTGTGTGTCTGAATGCCATGGAATAACAACTGTGGTAGGACTAGCCACCCTGCAGTATGAACCTTGGCTCCAGATAATTGTCACTGTTGAAGTGACAGCCCAACCCCATGTGCAAAAAATTGGAAAAAGAGGTTGTGGATGGATGGATGGATGGATGGATGGATGGATGGATGGATGGATGGGTGGGTGGATGGATAGCAATATTTGTTTGTTTATTTTAGATAGCTCCCCATGATACAAATGATTACAGTCTTTGAATAAGGGACTGTTTCAATGAAATAATTTTATTGCTCAGCACATTATCTAGCCCATTCACATTAGTCTATTGCTAATCCACCAGCGTCTGTCCCCATTCCTGTTACCTCTGTGTTGTATTGCTGTGAATGCCTCTGTCTCTTACTTTCTATATCTTTTCTCCTTTGTTCTAATGTGCCTTCTTGCATTAATAATTTGTTGGAGCATGTTTTCCAAAACTACCCTGTAGTCAGGTCTTCACATGTTAATACGTAGGATAATTTGCTAATAATGATATAATAATAATAATGATTAAACAACTAATGTCAAGAACAGGTGAGACATGGAAGCAGTGTAAGACAGATCAAACCTCACATATACTAGACAAACATACAATACACTTAGAGGTCATATTAACAGCTTGATAGGAGACAGCAAAAAAATACTTTCACCAACTATAGACAAGGACTACTGCCATATTTAACACACTCTAACTCATTTAGCCAAATAAAAATAATATAATTGCAAAAGCTAAAACATACCTCTCTGGCTCCAGATCCACTTCCCCCCAGAATATCTTCAACTAGCCCCTGAGACATTTGCTTACCCTGTAGCCATACTAATCAATAAATCTACTGCAGAGCTGTATGTACCTTTAACTTGGAAACAATACTACATAACATCTCTTCACAAAGAAGGCACACAAAACAACTTATACTACTACAGATATAGTGCCATACACTGTCCCTTTATAAAATGCTTAAAAATGTGTAGAAAAACAATTTTTGCACCACCTAATTGCAAACAGCCCGCTTTCACCCACTCATTGTGGATTTTGTCCATGTTATAGTACTTAAACTGCTTTGCTATCACTTCTCAGTACTATCAACCATCACAAAAAGTAAAGGGCGTCTTATTGTTTCCATCTTCATAGATCTTTCTAAGGCCTTTGATACTGTATCACCCCCACCCCCTATTAACAGTTTAATAAGAATTGACATAGAAGAAACATCTAAATATGGACAAAAAACTACCTCACAAACAGATCTCAAGCTGTAAGATGGTCACAAATATACTCTGATTTTCTTCTCACTACTGTAGGTGTCCTTGGACCAATCCTAGTTAGCATTTTTATTAATATGTACAGAACAATTTCTAATGCTAGTTTAGTCCAATATGCAGATGACTCCACCCTTATATGTTTTGTCAGCCCTCTTAACCGATTACAGCATATTAGTCAACTAACTTTTCAACAGTACAACAGTAGTTATCAGGTTCACAACTGCTTCTTAATGTCAGTAAGACAAAGTTAAGTCTAACTGGTTCAGGTGACATCTCTATTTCTTCTCAATCCAGAATGCCAATTGAAAAACACCAGTCATAATCCACAAATTACATTTTGACAAACACATAGATTATGTCTAAAGTACACAAAAAACTAGGTTTGCTCCATAAATTTAAAACTTACCTAACTGAAGTAGGACAACTAAAAACTTTGTGAACACTGTAGAAACCCATCCTCCTTTACTGTTCACCTATATCAACTAGTATTCCCAAAACCCATTGAAAAACATAGAGAAACTTATAAAAACCTATGAACCAAAGGGCTCTGGCTGAATAGTCTTGCAGATGATTGCAAGCAAGTAGCAGTCCTTGAATCCCCAGATGACTTAGCCATCCAGCAGGAATGTTTGGTCCAAATAAATAACCAGTGCCAATATCATGGATTGAAACTAAATGCCAAAAAATGTATTATTGTATCCTTTGGGAAGTCATCTACCTCAAGGAAGTACCACGTTAATAATATGCCCCTAAGAGATAACTCAGTTGTTCAGGATCTGGGAACTTATGTGGACTGTGACTTAACTTTCAACCAACACATTGCCATTGTCATAAGAAGTCCTTATGTATTGCAGCACTTATAAAAAAAAGGATCATGTCTAGATCAAGGGATGTCATTGTCCCACTTTACTCAGCCTCATTAGACCAGTCATTGGGTGTAATGCCCTGTTTGACATGTATCTGTCCAGGCACATTCAACAACTGGAATGCTCACAGAGGTGCCTTACTAAAAAGATACAAATCTTAAACAATATGTCCTACATGGACCGACTTACAGCCCTGTCACTATACTGGACATTCTCCTGCTAAGAGGTGACATGTCTAGCAAATGAGACATCCTCTGACCCCAATACTGATGGATTTACTGCACATCAGCAAATCAAATAGCATCAAAACCATGGTCTAAGATCTAAATCTTTTCTGCAGCATCAACAGTATGATTTGGAGGGAAAGGTGTATCTTACAGAGGATACCGCTGCTTGGAAAAAACTCCAGATCCACATAAAACAAAGCTCTTGACTGTCTATATTCAAGCACAACTTAGATCTATGGATGGGAAACAGAAAATATACCCAGGACTGCCACCTGTACCACTAATGGACAGAGGCAACAGCTAAATATTGGATACCCTCAGATTATCTATGGTATGATCCCTGTTATTCTCACTAGGGATAATATATAATTATCTACCATAGCATGGGTAAGGCCAATTTAACACCAAATGTGCTAGGTTAATTCAAGCACCAAAAGGAAAATTGGTTAGGCTTAAAATGGTCTGCAAAAACAGTTAGCCTGGTACTTACATATTAACCTATGAAAAATTGTGAGATTTGCAGCAAATGCCTATTAAAACGTATCCTTGTACAACATTATGTAACATTAACTGGTTCATAGGTTCATACTAGGCTATCTGCCCTGGGGCATTTATAAGCCTAGCCCGATTGTGTTTGGCTTACGCCACCCCTTGATTTGAGTACACTGTGCCCTTTTTAAAGTTTAGTTTACTGTGCCTCTGTCTGATAGTGACACAGAAGTAATCCCCGGGACAAACCTACGATCCCCCATCCACTCATCAAGATTCTTCTTAAAGAGAGTCAGTGAGGTTCTCTGCCTAACATGAATTGGAATTCTATTCCAGAGCGAAGGGAGCCTCTGGGTTATGAATCTGTCCCTCCAGCATGTTCTATTTATTTCTGTGCTGAGGTTCAAGTCCCTCGAGCGCGTGGTTCTAAGGGATTTAGATTTACTGAGGTGGAGCATGTCCATTAATTCTGGGTTGGACATAGCTTTATATGTCAGGCATAGATCGCCTCGAAGTAGGCGGTATGCAACTGAGTAGAGGTGGAGTTTTTTTAACCGAGCAGCATATGGCATCTGGTTAGAGTTAAAACAATTGTTAACACTTAACAATTGTTAACACTTAATCAGTTAAACAACTTATGTGTCTACCTCACAGACACAAGGTAAAGGGTTTGATTCTCACCTTTAGGAATCTGGCTAGACTTAAAATGGCGCTGAAGGGCAGAACTTCCCTATTTACCTATTTACATATGCATAAATTATTCTATAAATCAGCTATATGTACAGCACTTTCTACTGTTGTTACTAAATACATTGTCTCCAGACCCCTTAGATCTCCAATTCATAACTTGATAGATGTAAATCAATCATTGCAGTGCTGCTCTCTTTTTTTGTAGTCAAACTATGGAATTCCACAAACCCTTATCTTAGAAATTAACTTGATCATACTAGATATCTCTATATACTGAAGACTCACTTAGAATCTATCTGGCTATGCCCCTGTAAATGAACTCTTGCCTCATTCATACTTTGTCAATCACCTTTAGACTTAGATTAACTGAACCATGATTAAATTTATTCATCTTTCTTTCATCATTGCTCTATATACCCACTTCTTCCAATAGAATCAGAATCAGAATCACATTTATTGGCCATGTATGTGCACATACAAGGAATTTGACTCCCGTTTAGATGACTCTCCAAGTATAAATTATATAATCGACATACACACAACTGTTAATCACACACCTGAGATAAAAAAAACAACACAGAGAATGTAAAGATACATGTGCATGCAAAGTGCAAAATGCAACTCACTGCAAGAAATACTGAAATGAATGCTGAAAAACAAGTATTAACAATATGTAAACAGTATTGCAAGACCCAGGGAGGCCTGAGAGCTGGGGTGCCCAACCTGATTAAATTGAATTGACCATTTATGAGCTTGATAGCCTGTGAGAAAAAAATGTTCTTTTATCTACTTGTTTTAGTGTATACTAATCTATAACTCCTGGCTGATGGAAGAAGTTCAAAAAGGCTGTGGCCTGGATGTGAGGGATTGATGATGATTTTCCCAGCCCGTTTCATGACTGTAGAATAGTACAGGTCTTGTAAGATGGCAGACTGGCCCCAATAATATTTTCGGCAGACATGGCTATTTGTTGTAACCTGTTTTTATCATATTTAGTCACAGATCCAAACCACACTGTTATGGATGAACTGAGAACAGATTCAGTAACTGCCGTGTACAACTGAATCAACAGCTCCTGTGGGAGGTTGAACTTCCTTAGCTGTCACAGGGAGTACATTCACTGTTGTGCCTTTTTTTATGATGGACCCTACATTAGTCTCCCATTTCAAGTCGTGGGAGATTATTTATTTTATTTATTTATTTATTTACATTTGTTGACCAGGAGTGTCCCACTGGACATAGGTCCATTTTCAGCAGAGGCCCGAGGAGAAAAGCTCCAGGATTATGGATCCCAGAAACTTGAAGGTTTCCATAACTGACACAGCAGTATTAAGTATGGAGACGGGATAATATTTTGAGACCTCTCCTAAAGACCAATGTCATCTCTACAGTTTAGAGTGTGTTTAGCTCCAGATTGTTCTGACTACACCAAAGGGCCAGCTGCTTAACCTCTCATCTGTATGCATACTCATCACCATACCTGATGAGCCCAATGATGGTTATGTCGTCCGCATATTTGATAAATTTGACAGAGGGGTCCTTAGAGATTCAATCATTAGTATAGAGGGAGAAGAGCAGTGGGGAGAGCACACATCCTCGGGCGGTGCCTGTGTTAATCATGCAATCGCTAGATGTAAGTTTGCCAGTTTCACTTGCTGTTTCCTGTTGGTCAGGTAATCGGTGATCCATTGACAGGTGGAAGCAGGGACGGAAAGCTGGATGAATTCTGAGTGGAGGAGTTCCCGGATTATTATACTGAATGCAGAGCTGAAGTCCAGAAAAGAATCCTTGCATATGTCCCTGGGTTGTTAAGATGCTGAAGGATGTAGTACAGGCACGTATTGACTGCATTGTCCACTGACTGGTTCTCTCAATAGGCAAACTGAAAGGGAATCAACAAGGGAGATGTGATGTCCTTCAGGTGAGCTAACACCAATCTGTCAAAGGTCTTCATGATTACAGATGTCAGAGCAGCAGGCCTGTAGCCATTCATTCCTGTTATACTGGCTTTTGGGGGGAATGGAATGATTGTGGCTTGTCTGAAGCATAAGGGAATTTCGCACAGCACTAATGATTTGTTGAAAATCTGAGTAAAGACAGGGACCAGTTGATCAGCACATATTTTTAAACAAGAGGGTGAGAGACCATCTGGACTTGTTGCTTTCTTAGTGTGTTGTCTTTTAAAGAGCTGACACACATCATCTTCAGAGAGATTTAATGCAGATTGAGAGGGAGAATGTGTGGGGGAGAGAGTTGTATAAATCTGTACACTGAGAAGGCTGGTGACAGTGTCGTTTGTGTTCTGGGCTTATCAAACTTGCAGTAAAATGCATTCAAATCGTCAGCTAGCTGGTAATTTACTGCAATATGGGGTGATGGTTTCCTGTAATTTGTAATAGTTTGTAGTCCTTTGCACACTGATGCAGGGTGATTGGCTATAAACTGATTTTTCAACTTTCAGAATAATTCTTTTTAGCCAGTCTGATTTCTTTTGTAACTGTGTTGCTTGCCTGTCTAAACAGTGTTCTGTCCCCACTTCTATAGGCAGCTTCCTTGGCTTGACAAAGCTGCTTGAGTTTTCAGTAAACCATGGTTTGCTGTTGTTAAATTTTAACCAGGTCTTGGTAGAAACACACATATCTTCACAAAAGCTAACATAAGATGTTACTGTGTCTGCCAGTTCATGTAATTTAGCAGCAGTATCTTCAGATACCCCAGTTCGTACAGTCAAGGCAGACTTGCAGCTTCAACCTTGCCTCAGTAGTCTACCTTCTAACTGTATTAATCACAGGTTTTGCAGATTTTAACTTACTGCTATAGGCTGGGAGCATATAAATCAAACAATGGTCAGAGAAACCCAAAGCTGTGCGGGGACAGCACAATCGGCATGTTTTGACACTGTATAACAATGATCCAGTGTGTTTGTGTCTCTGGTAAGTCACTTTATGTGCTGTATAAATTTGGGAAGTTTGTGGCTGAGATCTGCCTTATTAAAACCCCCTAGAATAATCAGAAAGGAGTTTGGATCATTTTGCTCCGCACTCGTTATCTGATCAGCCAATGTTTGTAGTGCCATGAGATCTGCCTTATTAAAACCCCCTAGAATAATCAGAAAGGATTTTGGATCATTTTGCTCCGCACTCGTTATCTCATCAGCCAGTGTTTGTAGTGCCATGAGATCTGCCTTATTAAAACCCCCTAGAATAATCAGAAAGGAGTTTGGATCATTTTGCTCTGCACTCGTTATCTCATCAGCCAGTGTTTGTAGTGCCATGAGATCTGCCTTATTAAAACCCCCTAGAATAATCAGAAAGGAGTTTGGATAATTTTGCTCCGCACTCGTTATCTCATCAGCCAGTGTTTGTAGTGCCATGAGATCTGCCTTATTAAAACCCCCTAGAATAATCAGAAAGGAGTTTGGATCATTTTGCTCTGCACTCGTTATCTCATCAGCCAGTGTTTGTAGTGCCATGAGATCTGCCTTATTAAAACCCCCTAGAATAATCAGAAAGGAGTTTGGATAATTTTGCTCCGCACTCGTTATCTCATCAGCCAGTGTTTGTAGTGCCATGAGATCTGCCTTATTAAAATCCCCCAGAATGATCAGGAAGGAGTTTGGATCATTTTGCTCCGCACTCGTTATCTGATCAGCCAATGTTTGTAGTGCCATGAGATCTGCCTTATTAAAACCCCCTAGAATAATCAGAAAGGAGTTTGGATCATTTTGCTCCGCACTCGTTATCTCATCAGCCAGTGTTTGTAGTGCCATGAGATCTGCCTTATTAAAACCCCCTAGAATAATCAAAAAGGAGTTTGGATCATTTTGCTCTGCACTCGTTATCTCATCAGCCAGTGTTTGTAGTGCCATGAGATCTGCCTTATTAAAACCCCCTAGAATAATCAGAAAGGAGTTTGGATAATTTTGCTCTGCACTCGTTATCTCATCAGCCAGTGTTTGTAGTGCCACACTCATGCAGGCTTGAGGTGCAATGTAGACACTAAGCAGAATAAATGTAGACAACTCCTGCAGTGACTAAAAAGGCATACAGGTAACAAAAAAGCGTTTCTAAGTCAGGACAGCACACAATTTCATGTTCCTGCTTCTATCCTATTCTTACATCTCTCCTTCACCCCTTTCCAATACCATTTCTGTCTAGCACTTCAATCTAATCTTCCATTTTACTTCTCATTTTAAAGGACCACTACGGGCAAACAATGAAAAAACATAATTTTTTTTTATCTTGCCATGATTTACTGCACTTCCTAAAGTTGCCTGCAGAGAAATAAGTGCTCTTTCCTAATTTTATTTTTTTTTACTCTTGTCTTCCCTCATGGGGGCAGACATTGTGATTCCTTTGGAAAACTAAATCTGTCTCAATGTACAGACTGTGAGAACAAATAGCCCTACCATTTGTTGTCAGACTAGACTTCCATTCACTTAGAATGGACCACCAGAAAAAAATGCCAAGTTTGAGAGTCTGCAGCTCATGTGTCATTGACTGGTATGTGCTGAGTTTTACAAATGTTGTTCCTACTGATGTACTACACATTCTCTGAAAGAAACTTGCAAAAGTGTCAACAAATTACTGAGATAAATAAAACTTTTCACAAGGAGCAGTTTTGCAAGTTTCAGTTCCTGGCCAGGTTACTCCTCCCATCTCCCCTCCTTCAGTAGGCTACAGTCTCACATTTCCAGCTTTACTAGATTCAGCTATTTAGTCAACTTTGCATGACAATAGACATCAAAAAAAATCACAGCCTGGTGTGCCACTAAAACTGTTCCCTTATATGTCTCTTCATTTCTGAATAGCATTTCCCCAGGAATAAAAAAAAAAAGCAAAGCACACATCAGTCCAGAGTTTGGGCCAATCTATCCTGTGCACAGTAAAACGTTTATAATGCGTTCTGGCTGCTGACATGGTTATCTTTATATAGTTATTCTCTTATAGCATAACCTGAACTTATGGTATTCAATGCCAAGCTTTACAACAGTTCTCAGTTTCTTAACAATGACCTCCCAAGCCTATGATGTGACTTGTCAATATACTGTAAATACATAGATTAATACAAATATTTGTGCACATATGACACGTACAATAATACACACATACCATAATTAAAACAAGTTAAATTCAATATAAATCATGTCAATACAGTTATGCTTTCTAGTTTATGACCCTGTTTGTCTATGGAAACTTCTTTTTGAATTTATGTTCATGCAGTTATATATTTGTTGTATATTATCTTGTTTAATTGTTTCTCAATATTCTAACCACTGTGTATGCTGCATCAATTGTAAAACTCTGATTTTACTCCTTTTATATTTTCTATGCTCTTTGTACAAAATAGCTATGCTTGTATAATTTATTTTTATTATTTTTTATAATTGTTTACTATGTACCTGGAGCTTTTGGTCATCTTGTGTCAAGTCGGACTAACCTGGTAAACAAATGGAAAATAAATAAAAAATAAAATATACTAAGAAAATCAATCAATATACCAAGAAAAATCCAAAGCTTAAGAAAAGAAAAACACAGAAGGAAGGAAAATGTTTCCTTGATGCTGTCATGAAAATCCCACTCACTTATTCAGATATTATGGGCAAACGTGTATATATATATATATATATATATATATATATAATAGGCAAAACAACGTACCCAACCCACTAGTCATAGGTGAATCTATAGTCAGGCACACTGATGTCCCACTCACCAGGCTAAACAAGGAGAAGGTTACTGTCAGCTGCCTGTCGGGTGCCAAGATCTGCCACATACTCAGGTCGCTCCACAACAAGTACAAATATGACTCTATCATTGTCCATGTTGGTGTGAATGACCTGAGACATGCCTCCCTGGACTACATGAAAAGAGGCATGGAAGAGCTCTCTGATCTTGTAGCCCATGGAGGTATGACCCTAGCCCTGAGTAGCATTCTGCCATTGCCCAGAATGATACCGCAGTACAAGGACAAAATGATTGACTTCAACAATTGGCTAAGCTTCTGGTGTCATTCTAAGCAGATTCAGTATCTGTCTGCCTGGAACGACATGGTCGACAGACTATGATGCTTTGCCAGAGATGGCCTGCACCTGTCACCCATGGGATTCCGGATACTGGCTAAGGCTCTTGCCGCCCCTATACTGCCTTTTTTAGACAAGTTTCAAATGTAACAGGAACAGGTAAGCAAAAACTGAGGGTAATGCTACTCAGTGCTAGAAGTCTAAATCTCAAATTGCACTCACTCAAGGCACTCTTTAAAATGGAGAACATCGATACCTGTGCAGTGACTGAGACCTGGTTCAAGGCTCCAAAGAGCACCCCTGCATTACCAGGCTATAACTCATACCACACTTTTCGGCCACGTAACCTAGACCGGAACATCAAAGGCAGAGGTGTGCCCATATTCATTAAGGATATCCACACCTCCAGGCTAGTTGCTCAGCATAATGCATCCGAGGTTATCCAAGTGCAACTAACTCTGGGCAAAACTGCAATCCAAATTGTAGCTTGCTACAGATCCCCCATTATGCCCCAGCATTTCCACTCCTCTTTTCTTGATATACTGGAAAATATTAGGGTTCAAACACCCTGATAATGGGCGATTTCAACTACCCTACCATTAACTGGGAGAACTACTCATGTACCAACTCCTTCGCTGAATGTTTTATGGAATTCATAAACTCCAGTGCCCTGGATCAACTTATCCACACCCCCACCAAGGGCAATAATATCCTAGACCTAGTCATTACCAACATAAATGACCGGTGTTCCACACCCAAAGTCAACTCCTTGTTGGTCAGATCCAACCATAAGCTAATCACCCTAGATATCCACATCCCGCCCCCACCCCAATTAAGGAAACCACGGTAAAAAAAATTCTCCATAGCCAACTTCATGCTTCTTAAGACAGAAGTGGCGAACTTCATGACACCCATGCAGATGGATAATACAGTTAGAACTGCTGAATCCTACACAAATGCACTCTATAAGCACTTACATGAGTGCATGGATCGTGCTATCCCAAACAGAACCAAGACGTTATCCTCCAAAATAAGGAAGCCAATCTGGTGGTCCCCTGCCATAAACAAACTGTACAACAGAAGGAAGAAACTGTTGCAAAAGAGAGTAAAATCCCATGAGTGGTGGAGTTCCCTGATCAGCCTCAGTAAGACGCTGAGATCCCTTATAAGAGCCTCCAAAGCTAGCTATGAAAATAAAATTGCCACTGATTCTAAGGACAACCACAAAGCATTCTATAGCTATGTCAAGAATCTCAATGGCAACACCCAGATCTGCTCTGAGTTACAGCACAACGGCATGAAAATTACAGAACCAACTGATATTGCCAACATTCTGGCAGATAGGTTCAGTGCTATCTTTACCACCCTCTCACACCCTAAAGGGCCCATATCTATACAGGAAGAATGCAGAGTCCCTGTAATCACAACTACACAGGTAAAAGCTGCACTCGCTAAAGCCAAAAACACAGCTTCCATGGGACTGGACAACATCCCAGGCTGCATTTTACATGAACTTCAGAACGAAATGACTCCCCACCTAAGCACCATGTTCAATCATAGTCTCACATCAGGCTTTGTGCCCGCTGAATGGTGCCTAGCAACAGTTATCCCACTCCACAAAGGGAGATCCACCACTGATCCCGGGATCTATCGTCCTATTAGCCTGATGAGCTTGGTCTGCAAGGCCATGGAACGTATCATCATGGAACTCATAAACAAAGATATTGGTAACCTCCAAACTCTGGACCCCACCCAGTTCGGGTTTGTGAAAGGCAGATCATGCATCCTGAACCTAATCGACTTCTCTGAGGCAGTTGATGAGGCTAAGGTGGTTCACACAGCCTATCTCGCCAAGGCTTTTTACACCATCCCCCATTCTGGAATTATAGCTAAACTCACTAAACTAGGTATAAATCCCTATGTCACAAGATGAGTTGCCAACTGACTCACTGACAGAACCCACACTGTAAAAGTTGCAGAGTCCAAATCTGACATCAAACCAGTGACAAGTGGAGTACCACAGGGTTCAGTCCTGGGACCTCTCTTGTTTGGTATCTACTTCTCTGAAGTACAAGCTAACACAGAAGGCCTCTGTCTATTGAAGTTCGCAGATGACTGCAAACTAGGAGCTATAGTCGATTCCCCAAATGATGTGGACATCCTACAGAAGGGCCTCACTGAGACAGATGCCTGGTGTTAGAGCCATGGCCTCAAGCGCGATGCCAAAAAGTGCATTGTCATCCCCTTTGGTAAAAACTCTGTACCCATGAGCTACCGGTTCCACTTCATATCATCGAAATTTAATTTCATCGAAATTCAAATCATCGAGACCAAATCGTCGAAAACTCATTTCGTCGAAAACTCATATCATTGAATCTCAAATCATTGAAAACTATAAAGCAACTAGAAATAACATCCCCTGCACACCCCACTGTAGTGCGACCTTGGAGTTGGTATATTTAATTACGGGGGTGTGGGGGGCAGAGTAAACGTAATAAACAGTGTCTGGGATGTTATTTCTAGTTACTTTATAGTTTTCAATGATTTGAGATTCGATTATATGAGTTTTCGACGAAATTAATTTTTGACGATTTGGTCTCGATTTGAATTTCGATGAAATGAAATTTCGATGATATGAAGTGGAACCGAGCTACCACATAGGTGGTAGTCTACTTAACACTGAATGTGTGATGAGACCTTGGGACCCAGGTGGACAGTAGTCTCTCCTTTGATAATCACATTGCTACAGTAGTCAGGAAGTCCTAAGTGGCACACCTCATCACAAAAGGGTTCTCATCCAGGAAAAAAAGAGGTCATTGTTCCCCTTTACTTGACACTCATTAGACCGATTATAGAGTGCAACGCTCTTTTGGAATGTACCTCACAAGAGATTTGCAGCAGCTGGAAAGGCCGCAGAAGTACCTCATAGAGGATTACTGGCCTCAAACAGATGCCCTACACTGACCATCTAAAAAAATTCCAGCTTTACTCCGTGTCATATCGCCTACTCCGAGGTGATTTCTGCCTAACATATAAAGCTATGTCAAACCCAGAGCTGTTGGACATGCTACACCTAAAGAAATCCCAATCCCTCTGAGCTACACGCTCTAGGGACCTAAACCTTGTCATCACAATAAAAAGGACATGCTGGAGAGATAGATTCCTGTCCCAGAGACTTCCCATACTCTGAAACAAGCTACCCATCTATGTCAAGCAAAGTTCCTCATTAGCACTTTTCAAGAAAAATCTTTGAGTGGATGGGAGATAAGAAAATATACCCTGGGAATCACTTCTCTGGCTCTGCTCGACAGTGGCACAGGAAAATAACTTTCTTGGGTGGCATAAGCCATTGAACCTTGTTGGCTAGGCTTACTTAGGCCCTTAGGCCGATAGCCTAGTAACTACCTATGAACCTATTATTAGACTAAATACAATATTATGTAGCATTGAAATGTGCTAACATTATAAGGGTGACAGTTCATTATTTAGCCATAAAGCAAATTTCAGAGTGGAAAAGTTCAAATAGTGGATAAAGAGGAAGAGAAGAAAGAGTGAGAAAAAGTATTTGTTAGAAGTAATAATTAGGGTAGATATGGGAGGCAGGAGAAAAAATGAGTAAAAGTAACATTACAAGTAAGAGAAACGAAACCAAGGAAGAGAAGAAATAACATGGACAACAAGATTTACTGTGTGTGTGTGTGTGTGTGTGTGTGTGTGTGTGTGTGTGTGTGTGTGTGTGTGTGTGTGTGTGTGTGTGTTGTGTAACAGAACTTATAAAGCAAATCTGCACTGATACCTGCTTGCTGCCCTGCTGAGGGGGATACTTGTGCAAGTGCAGTGGACTGGCTCCAGTACGAAGGGATGGCAGCATAACTCTCAACATTATAGAACAAGAAATCTGGACAAGGCCATAAATAATAGGGGACAAAGGCCCAAAAATGGGACAATTTATAAATATTGCACACAAACTTAGAAAGTTGATAAACAGGTTTTGCATTAGAGTGAATTTTAAGGATATGAAGTCTGAAAATCAAATGCCTGTCAACTTTCTGACTTCAATGTTCAATGATTTGCCAGTGATTTGACAGAAAACTGCAATTTTATGAAAACCAGACAAAAAATCTGGACTTTCTGCAAAAATTTGTACTGTTGAGTGATATGGATGGGAGTCTTGAACCAACACCCATCAATCATTTTCGTTTGTTTGCCAAAGCCATTACAGCAATGTTTTGCAGAGAGGTGGGAAAAGCCTTAAATTTGACTGGTATGTTGTATGGGTTTGGGTAGCTGTGTTTGTGGAAGGTGGAGGTGTGCCTTTGTAAGTGTGGCGCAAATGTTATGGATTATGAAATGGAGAGATTGAGTAAAATTGTGCTCAGTGAAGTCCCTAGCAATTTCATCACTGCTTGATTCAGACATATACATTCCCCTGTGTTTGTCAATACTATGTTTGAATGAGTTGTTTTGGAGTGTGGTATCACTGCTACAGCTGCTACTACTCTTTCAATACAAGTATCTGCTTTGGAAGTTTTCTCCAGGAGTCTGTTGCTGAGAGGATGAGAGACATGCTACAGGTATACAACCAAGACAAACTGGATAAAGCAATAGTAAGAAAAAGTACTAGGTCACATCAGAGGCTTGGGAGGTCATTGTTAAGAAACTGAGAACTGTTGTAAAATTTATCATTAAATACCATACATTCAGGTTATACTATAAGAGAATAACTATGTAAAGAGAACCATGTCAGCAACCAAAATGCATTATAAGTTGAATATTTTACTGTGCACATTTTAAATGGATAGACTGGCCTAAACTCTGGCCTGATGCGTTTGCTTTTTTTTTTTTTTTTTTTTATTTTATTCCTGGGAAATGCTATTCAGAAGTGAAAAGACATAGAGACATACAAGGGAACAGATTTAGTGGCACACCAGGCTGTGATTTTTTTTTATGTCTATTGTTATGCAAAGCTGACTAAATAGTTGAATCTAGTAAAGCTGGAAATGTGAGACTGTAGCCCACTGAAGGAGGGGAGATGGGAGGAGTAACCTAGCCAGGAACTGAAACTTGCAAAACTGCTCCTTGTGAAAAGTGTTTTTTATCTCAGTAATTTGTTGACACTTTTGCAAGTTTCTTTCAGAGAATGTGTAGTACATCAGTAGGAACAACATTTGTAAAACTCATTGCATACCAGTCAATGACACATGAGCTGCAGACTCACAAACTTGGCAGTTTTTTTTCAGGTGTTCATTTCTAAGTGAATGGAAGTCTAGTCTAACAACAAATGGTAGGGCTATTTGGTCTCAGTCTGTGCATTATGGGACAGATTTAACTTTCCAAAGGAATCCCGATGTCTGTCCCCATGAGGACAGAAAAGAGTAAAAACAAAATAAAATTAGGAATGAATACTTATTTTGCTGCAGGCAGCTTTGGGAGGTGTAATAAATCATGGCAAGATAAAAAAATATATGTTTTCTTCATCATTTGCCCGTAGTGGTCCTTTAACTTTATTTAGTCTTTCATGTCAATATACCATTTATTTCTTTATATAAAACACTATTGTATATTTACTACAGCATATGATTTATTTGTAAGTATGATTTATTAATTTATTTTCAACTATTGTAAATAATTACAAAAATGCTTAACAGAGTACTATACTTAATGTTTGTAACGTTTAGAGCTTTTGTCCTTGGGCCGCCACGGAAAATTGGCTTTTCTTTCAGTTGGACAGTCATGGTAAACAGTGTAAGGAATGAATGAATAAATAAATGAATGAATAATAAATAAGAAAGACATTTGCTGCTGTACATTTTTCTTTCTGAACATGATGGGGATATTTTTCTTCTACCACGTCTAGGTATTCCATTGTCAGCAAAAGCGAAAGATATATTGCAGACCATATGTGAAATAATGGCTTGCACAATAAGGAAGTATATATTTGGTGGCTGGTGTTATACTCATAGTCAAGGCCCTTAAGACTCACTTTTGCCTTGAATGTCTTATGTCTGATGTGTTTGGTACAAAGGGTGGTATTCATAGTCATTAATCAAATGCGTTAAGGCTATGCACTCTGTTCGTGAATGAGAGCAGAGCAGCAAAGCCACGATTCATACAGGTCACTTACACTAACTCAAGACGGTCACAAATAAGTCTAAGAAAATGAAGTCATAATGGGATGTAAATGAGGAATGGTGTAAAACAGCATACATTAATGAAGCATTCTATTACCTATTTGCAATTTAATAGTAACATTTTCCCACTGTTTTGCACCATCCACAGATATGTTATATAATGATTGTCTCTCCTATTCCTTCTGTTTTGCAGTCTACAAAGATACTGTTACTGGCTGCTAGCTTTGCTCTTTCCTATTGTGAGCTGCTTGAAATGGCTGATCCAAAACTGCTTGCACCCAGTGGTACTTGCTGGCCAGGAAGATGGAGATATAAGCAGAGAATAATACATTATAATTTTGATAATTAGGAGATACTTGATAGGTTTAAAGTGGATAGGAATATTATAAGGTTCTTAGACAGCATGTATGACCCCCATAGGGGTACTGGAGGAAAGTGTGGACTTTCTGTCCCTGTGGATACTAAGATATGTATAGCCCTTGTTATACTTGCCACAAGGACCTTACAGAGATAGACTGGGGACATGTTGGATATCTCACAGACTTCTGCCTCAAGGGTACTTCAGCAGTTCTTGGATGCATTTTTGGCATCTGTGGATCAGTACATCAATTTCCAAGTGTCACCTCAGGACCCAGACAGGATTATGTGTGTCTTTTATAGAGGAGCCCATTTCCCTGAGGTACCTTGTGCAAGAGAGAGAGAGCACTTGTGTTGAAATTAGTCCACCCGGGTGTGGGTGTGGGAATACCACAATAGGAAAGACTACCATTCCATCAATTTCCAGTTAGTGTGTGATGTATGGGGGTGCATTTCCACTTTCTCTGCCCAGCCCACTGGCAATGCACATGATTCCCATATCTGATACAGCACTTCACTCTACTATTTCTTCCTGCAATGTAGGATGCCCAGTGGTCACCTTGTTGGTTAAGTGGAAAAACATTTTTTTCTTCTTTTTTGTCTGTTTTATTTGTGGTTATTCATGGTAAAATGTATTGCTGAATACTAAACCACTTTTCTTTGTTTTGTCCACCCCCCTTTTTTTCTTTTTCACTCTCTCTGTTTCTCTTTTTCTCTTTTTTGGTCTTTCAGGTGATGCTGGAGATAGATCCCCAGAGCCATGGCTCAGGACACCAGTGAGAAATCCAAGTGGAGCTGCAGAACAGACCTACAACACAGCCCTGTACCAAATCCCTTTTGTCATACCTGGATGACTGAGGGGGTGCCCTTCAGTATGATCAAGCTACCGTGTGCAGGATCTTAATTGCCTGTTGCATTCTGCACAACATGATCATATGTTGTTCTGGTGGAGACGTGACCCATGCAGTCACTGCAGCTCCCAATTCCAGCCCTACTAATGGTAACCAGCTGGCAGCAGTAGAAAGGGACCCTATGAGGCAGGCTCATGCATGGCATATGCCGCACAGGTAAAGAGGCTGAGTCTAGTCCAGAACTATGGACCATGACTTTCAAGTTTCTATTTCCTTTATTGTAACAATAAAAAAATACATAAAGTTTAATTGATGCATGCAGTATTAGCTGTGGGCTGTGCTGTGTCTAACATTGCTTCTCATCTTTAAACAATTATTTTTCTTTTTTTATTTCAGAAGAAATTTTCATATTATTGTTTGTAAAAGTCATGCCTGAGTGCTCACTTCATTCTGTTCAGTGATGTTGTAAGATATCTTATGAGGAATAATCATATTTTAACTGTTTTGCACAATGCATTCTGTAAAGCTGGTTTGCCTAAGTATACACGTACTGAATATCTCAAATGGATCAATTAATAAAACATGTAAAAGTGCTAATTCAGTATTTAACATGAGTTCATACCTTGCATTTGAATGAAAATGTAGGGTTGCCACCTATCCATTTTTTTTCCAGACTATCCGAAAATCAAACTGAATGTCCGGGTCCAGAAAACACTCTACAAACTGTGGCATTCTGTTTGAAGAAAGGCAACAAACTATTGGAGTTTGTTAAATTGGAGAATTTACTATGCTTTTTTTTTAGAAAAGCACAGTAAATTGGCAGAAAGCAGGAATCAGGAACAGAAAAATGAGGGCGTTCCCCATCAGCTGATGTCACAATGATGTCACAAAATGGGTGGAATGTGGATGGGAGAGGGGGCAGAAATGGGTGGGGTTTACAGGTGATGTGAGGGTTGTAGCCTTGGTCTGGTTTTAACCACAATAATAGGTGGCAACCCTAGGAAATGTACCATTTTTTTTTTAGATTATGCAATGTTTTCTCAGTTTGAAGTGTGTTTTCCGTTGAGGTACTGCATATCAGATGATTTCATTTTGCCATATGCAATAATTTGTGGCCTCAGAATAAAAAAATATCAACCATTATTTGTGCAGTTTTGAGGGTGAAGTGGCAGCACTGTTTGTGTACAAGGCAGTTTATTCACTTTAATCTGTTATTTTCTTATTAATGCTTCCCTGAAAAGTTGTGTATTTCTACTTTTAAGTTGCATGTAAAGCTGTAACAATGTCAATGCATACAGCATTAATGGTGTTAATCACTGCAGTCTTATTTTATGACATATAGCTTTCTTTCCACAGACATTTTAAGCATAACCCTTATTGGAATGGTACAAAGTGTCTGAAGTCTACTACATTGTTGACGGTCAATTTGTAACAAGATGTCACATTTGAATCAAAGTAGATCACAGGAAAATGTGTCATAAACATCTTCTAAAGATAGGCTAGGTGATGGTGCAAGTGATTTAGGAGAGAATCTGTCATGAGATCTGGATGGTGAGTTGGTCTGACGTTGTAACCTACTTGATGCAGGTGATCCTGTAGACATTGTTCTGACAGTCCTGTGGGACTGTGACTGTGACCCTGAATGAGAAGTTCTCCTAGATGTAGGTTGGGAGGGTGGCCTAATGGTTAAGGTGTTTGCCTTACAAACACAAGGTGCAGGGTTTGAGTCCCACAAGGGATAACTGGCTAGGCTTAAAATGTCTGGCAAGGGCAGTTAGCTTAATACTAATCTATGAATCTATGAATCTATGTATATGAATGCTAACATAGCCTGCATGAAATCTGTTGTGCTTATTCTCACAGGCTAATTATCATACTTTCTTGAAAAGCACTTGTAGCCTCATATGGTCTGCCTCCATATATCTGGACAGCAACCTGTCCTCTTCTCCTTCCATAACTGTCTCCTACTTGAGTCTGGTAAGTCCTAACTAATCTACCAATGAAGGCAGCCATGGATGCTTGTTAAACCACCATACTGTGCATGAGTGTGATCATGCATTATCCCTATGTGCTGACATTTATATGCAGTGCTGGAAATCTTCATGTATACCCTGGACAACTCTGACCATTTCCAAATGATATTCTCTGTGGCAGTGCTCTGAGTCCTAACAATGTCACAGCACATTTACAGCTGGACAGCCAATTTACCTGTTTCCTGGAATAGGTGTGACAAATTTCTGTGTCTTGCATCCCTTTGTAAACATGTCACTGTGGACACTGTTACCTCTAAATATCTACCATCATCCTGAAAGTATTCATCTGGGTTTGGAGATACTGGTGTAGAAAGATGTTCATAGATTTTCCCCTGTATAAGCTGTAGTGTCATGTCATGTGCTTGACTTTGTGATGCACTGCTCCTTCCTGCAGGGCTACTAACATGTTGTGGGGTGTGAGATCCTGCCATTACACTTGGGGACTGCCTGGCACTTTCATCAGGCTGCCTCTAAATATAATCGTTATCATCATCATCATCATCATCATTGTCATCAACAGCCATTCTACTGTTGATACCTTCCAGATTTATTGGTATAGTGTAACTGTTTCTGCTGGTGACCCTGTAAAAACAGTTTGACAACATTACCAATAAATTAATAGCATACACTTCTGTGGGCTGAGTAAGGAGGTTTGGGGAAGACTTAGCATACACACTGACTTCTTTGTCTTTCTATGCAGATGTGGAAGGTTCACCTATTAATAGTAATTGGCATAGGTTTAATGTAATCATTCTAAGTCAGCATTCATTTCTCTGTATAAATATATATTACTATTTTTAAACCAACCTTTCTGAGCAGGCAAGTGTTGCTGTTGCAGACATTGGTAGTAGCTAGTGTCCACACCACCTCTGATTATTCCAATGCCATCATCTGTTGTGTCAGAGTAATCCTCATGGATAGAGAGGAGGTATTCCTCATCTGGTGTTAAAAGGGCTAGAATAACAGGATTTCTGTTAGCATGCATTTTCTGATGGATATAAAGTCTGAAACTCAAAAATAAGTCATTATTTACTGACTTCAATCCTTGGTGACTTACCAGAAAACCACAAATTGTATGAAGAACAGAGCAAAAATCATCATCATCATCTTCTTTCGGCTGTTCCCGTTAGGGGTCGCCACAGCAGATCACCTGTTTCCACTTCTTCCTGTCCTCTGCATCTTGCTCTGTCACACCAACCACCTGCATGTTCTCTCTCACCACATCCATAATCCTTATCTTAGGCCTTCCTCTTTTCCTGTTACCTGGTAGCTTCATCCTTAGCATCTTTTTTCCAATATACTCAGCATCCCTCCTCAGCACATATCCAAACCAACGTAATCTTGCCTCTCTGGCTTTGTCTCCAAACCTTCCAACCTAGGCTGACCCTCTAATATACCTATTCCTAATCCTGTCCATCCTCGTCACACCCAGTGCAAATCTTAATATCTTTAATTCTGCCACATCCAGCTCAAACTCCTGCCTTTTTGTCAATGCCACTATCTTCAACCCATATAACATAGCTGGTTTCACTACCCTCTTGTAGACCTTCCCTTTCACTCTTACAGGTACTCATCTGTCACAAATCACTCCTGACACTCTTCTCCACCCACTCCATCCTGCCTGTACTCTCTTATTCACCTCTCTTCCACACTCACCGTTACACTGAACTATTGACCCCAAGTATTTAAACTCATCCACCTTCGCCACCTCTACTCCTTGCATCCTCACCATTCCTCTATCCTCCCTCTCATTCACACACAAATATATTCTGTCTTATTCCTGCTGACCTTCATTCCTCTTCTCTCTAGAGCATATCTCCATCTCTCCAGGGTCTCCTTCACCTGTTCCCTACTCTCACTACAGATCACAATGTCATCTGCAAACATCATAGTCCATGGGGACTCCTGTCTGATCTCGTCTGTCAACCTGTCCATCACCATTTCAAATAAGAAAGGGCTCAGAGCTGATCCTTGATGTAACCCCACCTCCACCTTAAATGCATCCGTCACTCCCACTGCAGACCTCACCCTGTCACACTACCCTCGTACATATCCTGTACCACTCTTACATACTTCTCTGACACTCTTGACTTCCTCATACAATACCACAACTCCTCTCTAGGCACCCTGTTATATGCGTTCTCTAAGTCTACAAAAACACAATGCAACTCCTTCTGACATTCTCTGTACTTTTCTATCAACACTCTCAGAGCAAACATTGCATCTGTAGTGCTCTTTCCCGGCATGAAACCATACTGCTGATCACTAATCATCATGTCCCTTCTTAACCTTGCTTCCACTACTCTTTCCCACAACTTCATACTGTTACTGATCAGTTTAATCCCTCTGTAGTTACTACAGCTCTGCACATCACCCTTATTCTTAAAAATCGGTACCAAAACACTTTTTCTCCATTCCTCAGGCATCCTCTCACTTTCCAAGATTTCATTAAACAATCTGGTTAAAAATTCCACTGCCATTTCACCTAAACACATCCATGCTTCCACAGGTATGCCATCTGGACCAACAGCCTTTCCGTTCTTCATTCTCTTCATAGCTATCCTTACTTCCTCCTTGATAATCCACTGTACTTCATGATTCAGTATCCACACATCATCCAACCTTCTCTCCCTCTCATTCTCTTCATTCATCAATCCCTCAAAGTACTCTTTCCATCTGCTCAACACACTCTCCTCACTTGTGAGTACATTTCCCACATTATCCTTTATCACCTTTACTTGCTGCACATCTTTCCCAGCTCGGTCCCTCTGTCTAGCCAATCAGTACTGGTCCTTTTCTCCCTCCTTAGTGTCCAGCCTTTTATACAACTCTTCATACGCCTTATCCTTAGCCTTCGCCACCTCTCTCTTTGACATGCACCTCATCTCCTTATACTCCTGTCTACTTTCTTCAATCACTGGGGCTGCAAAATCCAGTGCATTTCTTTGTGCCAGTCCCAAGCCCGGATAAATGGGGAGGATTGCGTCAGGAAGGGCATCCGGCGTAAAACTTCACCAAATCATTTCATGCAGACACCAAAAAAAAAAAAAAAAAAAAAAAAAAAAGAAAAGAGCAAAAATATGAAGCAAAAATCTGGACAGTTGAGAGGTGTGCCCCCTGTACTCCTACAGGAAATTACATTCTGCCTCACTTTAGCTCCAGCATGTCCTACCATATCATTTGCCCTCTTCTTGCACTGCATTAATGTATGGTTTCTTCAACTGACTGCATTAATATCCAGGACAACTTGATTCCAGGGTTTTGAACTTTTAGCTTGTTTGGGCCTCTCTTTACCAAACAGATAGCCGCCTGTGAATGTGGTTTTCCTTATGACTGAAATTGTCCTTTCTCTGCCTTGATTCCCTGTTCTGCATCATTACTGCACATGAAAAATATGCCACAAACACACACACACACGCACACACGCACACACCCACACACCCACACACCCACACACCCACACACCCACACACACACACACACACACACACACACACACACACACACACACACACACACACGTGTGTGTGCATGCCATCTTCTTATTAAAAAAACAGATTAGGCAACACAAAACCCATAATTTTACACACAGGCAAAATCACAGTCCAGCCAAGTAAAATTGTGCTGCATTAATGTCTGCAGTGTCATAAATACATTCAAACAGTAAAGCAATTACTTTGTTAACAAGCCATCCTTTACCTAGCTCCTACCATTGTCTTGCATTCATAATACTCTCATTTTTCATTTTTCAGTGACACACACAAATCTCCATGTAATGGCAAATGTATGTTCAGCCAATAAAACACCCTTAACATTTTAGTACTTCACAATTAAAACACTGCATTTCTACAATGTATGCATAATCACTACACAACACTAAAGTAAAAGATTTTCTCAGTGATCACTAATAATTTCAACTGCTACTGTCATGGTTTTCCATTTACAAATAACAGCTTTACATTCTTCACTATAGCCGTTGTACTATGCTCATTATATGATTAAAACAAAACATTTCTTGAAGTGTACTCACTAATTTTGCATCTTTTTGAAGTGTTTCTTATTAAATTACAATATTTCTATTATTTGTCTTTACTTTAAAAAGTCAGCAGTTTCCTACGTTATTTGCCACCTAATTTGAGTAATCACAAGTTAATATGGCGGTGTTAAACTACTTAAAATAAATTCAGGCCTATTTATGTTTTGCATGCAACTCAAGCCCTTTCATGTTTATCCCTATGAATTGCAGTAATACATGAACGTGAACAACCACTTATGCATGTAAATCACATTCGGCTGCTCATGAAAATGGCATTCAGTTAATGTGAGTGCTTGGGGATAGTGGTGGACTCTGCAGCAGTCCTCAGTAGTCTCCCAGCATGCTGTGGGAATGCTCAGATAGCCTTAGATATGCACAAAGCAGACTATGTTTAGAATAAGCAAAATAGAGTCATATGCATGAGAGGCTGCATAGCAATGAAGTATAATCCCTGCCCATCTAACATCATCTGGCACATCTTGTTGTCTTAAAGCGCTCAACATTTAATAAAAAACATTCAATAAAAGCTAATACTCAGATACATAAGAACATTTATTTCTACAAAAAGATCCCTCTTCCCACCCCCCCACCCCCAGAGAAGATAACATTGGTGCTCTATTGCTTGAAGCATTTATACATGATAGTCAGGTGTAATATTTAAAAAAAGATAGCTAAGGCAATACACAGCAGCAGCAGTTTTAAGGAATATAAAAATAATGAGTGCATGCTGTTTTTATCCACCATATAAATGAAATGTGAATGTATTCTTAAAAAAAAGCATGTAATGGACAAAGCATTTTTTGGTTAAACCAAACTCTCCATTATTGGATATATATACCTGATCTAATTCCCCCGATGGCTAGCTGGGTTTGGTTAAGGTGATGTCATACTCTAGAGGGAGTGGTTCTAAACTTGTAAACTACAGCACTTCAACTGATAGCAACACCTGTGAAGGCACAAGGCTGCTTTCTGAGCTGGTCAGATTATGATCTGCGTTTTTAGTAACTCATACCTGGATAGAATATAGGTGTGTACAAGGGGAAGCAAGTGGAAGTAGATTGAGATCTGGCAGGAGTTGGCTGTTTACCTGTCATCCCTGACAGGAATCACCCAGTCCAGGCAACAGTGGTGCCAGAGTCACAATGGCCTACATAAGTGTAGGCATGACCAGCTGACTGAGTGGGTTGACCAGGTAGCGATGAGAAGGACAGAGTTCTATAGTAAGTATAAATGTTTTCTTATTTTTTGTCATACTAAACATAGGTTTAAAAATAAACTATAAGAAGATTGCATAATTGAGGGTATTTGCTAGAAAAATATGTGGAACTGCAAATAGGTAACTATAATGCTATTATAATAATGCAAAAGAAAGCATAAACATATCTGTAAACAGAACTCCATCTGTATACAAATACATGAGATGTTTATATGATAAAATAGTCTGTATAAATACAAATGTAATATCTGTATGAGTAAAATAATCTGTATATATATATATATATATATATATATATATATATATATATATATATATGTGTGTGTGTGTGTGTGTGTATAGATAGATATATGTCTGTAAATCAGTAAATCACAGGTATACATTTGCATGCGTACACCTACAACTATTTTTCATGTAAATAAATGTATGTATTTTTGCAAAAACAAAGAAAAACATATTTGCACTGCTACATAATTTCATTTAGGATTGCATTATCTTAAGTAGTAGTTAAAGTACATGTAGACAGTTTTGCAAAGAAAGGATTTTGTTTGTATAGACCAGAAAAATATTTATTAGTATAATAATTGTATAAGACAGGCATTTCTTCCACAATACTAACTGCATGTACGAGATGGCTGACTCGGTCAGATACCACAACCTAGTAATAGAGTTTGGGGAGGGGGTGGGGGTTTCAGTGTGATGTGAATGACCAGCACATATTTTAGTATACATTTTTAAACTACCCCTTATATGCTTAGAATTATTAGGCAGAAAACTATCAAGACAGATTTTGAAAACAATTCACAGACTGTTACATGCAAAGCATGACATTTTAAAACACCATTACACCAAACAGACAAGCTGTACACACCTATCAAAGTGTAACAATGTATTTAGAATTTCCAATAAAGAGAAAGTTGGCAAAGTATGAAAATTCAGACAGTAATAAATATTTAAACAAATGCATAGCAAGCAAGTCCAAAAGTCAATGAAATGCCTTGCATGTACTAGTGATATTAATAATATTAAGGAAAAAATAAGTGAAATACAGGCCAAACAACAATTGTCTTGTGTCTTCTCTTTCTAGTCAATGAGTAAATAAATTATAACAGGTGTCAGCAGCATAGGGGAACTGCTACCCTGGTTGAAGCCGATGGTAAACATGAATAACGTAGTAAATAGTACTTTGTGTTTAACTGATTTTATTAATATCTATCTATCTATCTATCTATCTATCTATCTATCTATCTATCTATCTATATTTAATAAAGGATGGAAACTGAACCACTATAGTGCATTCAGTACATTCTGTCTTTAACTGATCTTATAAGATGTAAATATTTATAAAGGTTGTTTTCAGTACAATATTGCAAACAAATGCATATCAGGCACAAATATGTTAATTTATGTTAGCATAGTAGACTTCAAAATGGAAACCCTGCCAAAACGTGATAGCAATACAATCTTTCTTCCCAAGTACGTGTAAACACTTCCCATACCATTTCATCCCAAGTATGCACAAACAGTTCTCATATCATTCTTCCCATGTACACATAAGCACTTCCCAGATCATTTGTCCCATGTATGCATAGGCACTTCCTGTACATCCTGTTTTACTTCAATAAATATAAAAATACAAATGTTTTAAGTATGAAATTGAATGCTGTATTACATGATGTGTGAATTTATTGTGTTATTTTCTCTTTGCCTCTCTGACCCCTTTTTGTTCTTTGTTTTTCTTATTTTAATTATGCATTCTTCTGTACTTATTTTATTATTTTATTTCCATCCCATTTATGTTAATTTTTTTACAAATCCAAATTCCTCAGGAGCAGTCCAGGTGAATATTTCCCAGGTTAGAGAATGTTCAAGCTTTGCCCATCCAGTGACATCCTTGCAGGATTGGGGAGGTGGCATTGGTCCTACAGGCACCCTGGAATGTGACAACCTGCCAAATGTCACTGAACAGGGGCTTCAGGACTTGCTTGAGGATGTGTTAGAGCAAGTCATAGGCAGACATCTTCAGTCAATCTAGGCCTCTCTTCAGCAGGTGGAAGACTCACTGCCTTTGTTAGTGCTGAATGCCGTGCCACCACAAGCCCTTACCCCCTCAGTGTTGGGGTCCTCCACTGCAATACTGTTTGGCAGCGGAAATGTTTGAGACTGTGTGGACTGGGAATTCTTGATGGTGCCACACCTCATTACCCCTTTTTCCATTAGTCTTTCTCCTATACCCTGTTATCTATTTCTCACCCACACTACCTTCTTATATAAAAAAATCTTGAAAAAAATAGGTGGCCTAGCCCCCATCAAAACTTTGTGCCCTTCCTCTCTCACCTCCTTTAGCATTACCCTCCCTGTTTTCAATCTTTCCTATCCCTCTTTTCCATTCTTTAAAGCAAACAAAACATTTAGCCCTTTAATTTTAAAAAAAAAGTATTCATACTAAAAGCTACGCAGTCCACTGCTTGCCATAAAACTTTCAAGCATGATTGCATATAGGCTTGATTGTCTGCAGTATGTAAATAGATATGAAGTAATATGAACTCTATCACTTTCACAAAGTACTTTGCATGCATGTAAATCTAGACTTTAAGTTCTTTATACTTTTGCTGTAAGCAGGTGTACTTTTCAAAGCACCTTCACTTTTCCTTCAGCATGAATAACCTGCACCTGGCTTATTTGCTTATACATATAGTGTCGCTCTTTGTGGAGAACTGCTGTGTAGCTATGAAGTCCTGGACTATGAATATCACCCAAGTGTTAAGGCTTTACGCTTCATTCAACACAATGTATGGGGACTAATGGTGCACATTGTTGAAAAATGGATGTACTGCTGATGAAGATCATACCATCCTTGTATATATAAGTCCCACATAGTGTAAGATCTTAATATAACAGCATGCAAAACATGGGGATAACTGTTACTCATCTTGTGTACTTGAATAAGACGATGAGGATGGGTGTTCGTTTAAGTAGATTATTACACACAAACACATCAGGATGGATAGCAGGAACATTAAATTTAAACAAACTAACTAACTGACTGACTACTACACACATACATGCTTACACCTCGGCTGGTCACTACAAAATGGCACTCTTGCTTGCATGTGCTTAGTACTTATATGCATGTGCCTGCTAACTGGAAAGCTTCTTAAAGGTATATCATACACTCTGATCTACATCTTCCGTCTTTACTGAGCTGTCTTGCAATGACAATAACATTTGAATAGGCATGCAAATTATACAGGCAATAATAAACAAAGCAACACTCATGTCCAGGTTGCCGTGTATCTGGAACTAGGTCTGGAAATGCAACCTGACCCTGTAATGTAATAGTTAGGACTAGGTTTAGCAACAGGGGACAGTCTCTGGGGAATGTTCTACTTTAGGGCTCTTGGGGATATTCTCAGGAACAGGGATATCTACTGGAATGTCCTCTGGTACTGGACCATTGGATAAGTCACTCTGAGAATTAGAGTCTTTATTACAGACAAGATGATGTAACACTGGCTCAGACACCGATACTAAATGCTTCTGATTTTACCAACAACATATCCAACAACTGGAACGTCCACAGAGGTCTCTCACTAAAAGAATACAGGGAATAAGTAATATGTCTTATGCAGACCATCTCAAGGCCCTATCCCTGTATTCTGTCTCCTGCAGTCTTTTGAAGGGAGATCTATGCCTGGCATACAGGGCATTGTCAGACCCCACTGTGATGGATCTCCTGCATATCCACAAAACAAACAGTACCAGAATTACCCATTCTAAAGACTTAAACTTTGCCTATAATATAAATAGGACCTGCTGGAGAGATAGGTATGTATCCCGGAGACTACCCCATCTATGGCACAGGCTTCCCATCCATGTGAAGCAGAGTTCCTCCCTAATCCAATTCAAGTGCAACTTGGACAATTGAATGGGGAAACCGGAAATTAATCCTGGTTTGGCACCTATGTCTCTGATGCAAACAGGTAACCTGTAAACGGTTCATCTCCCAGGCCCATGCTTATACTTATCAAAGGTATCAGAACTTGTCAGAGATTTGGGATGCATGGCTAGGCTTAAAAAGGCCCTCATGGTCATTAACCTAGTAACACCTATGAACCTATGAGCAGCAACTTATTTGACTGTGTGCATTGGATGATGAGGTTGGTTTAGTGCTTTGTTCAAATCTCTTGGATCAATACATATTCTAATATCATCTGACCTTTTCTTATGAGCTACCACTATGCAGGATGCACATTCAGTTGGTTCTTCAACTGGACAAATTACTCCTTGCTGCACCATTCTGTCTAGCTCAGCCTTGACTGTGTTCTGCATAGCTACTGGAAATTTCCGTGGCGGTCTGATAACTGGGCTCACCTCAGGGTCTAATTTCATTGAGTACATAACTGAGAGTTTGCCTAGTTTGTCTTCAAAAAGATCAGCATAGTCAGAAAAAATAGTCTGGGCGGAATTTGAGCTGTTATCCTTCAAGCTTGCATGGTGGACTTCTTTATTAAATGACAGCAGTCTCATTTTCAAACTGTCTCTGAGGCCTAATAATAACTGCATGTGTCTTTTGACTACGTAAAACTGCAAGTCATAGCTGTTCCCAGCAGAGTAACATGAAAGCACTACTAAGCCTTTGGTTTGAATTTCTTCACCACCATAAGCAACAAGCTTAGCACACTTTGCCAGATCAAGCTTCTGACCAGCACTTACTTTTGCAAATGTCTCTACTGACATAACATTGCACTTTGAACCATTGTCAACTTTGAGCTCTACAGGTCTGCCATTAATCAGAACAGTACAAAATACTTCATTCTTTTCCCACAAATCTACTGCTTTGACTGTATCATCAAGCACTGACACATCTTCAACATAAAAAGTAGAGTCACATCTTTCTAGTTGATCAACTTGTCTCTTTGAATGTTCTCTTTTAATAAAAGAATGAGCCTCATTTGATTTGCAAAGTCTTTGAAATGACTCCACTTTTTACATTTGTGGCACTGCTGACCACAAACTAAGCACTTTTCTCTTTTAGGCTCATGATTACCACCACAATTACAACAGTTGACTATGAGGCTAGCTACGGGTTTTGCTGAGTCACCCTGTTCTTCTATTTTACTGGAGCTGCCCTGGAACTTGCTAGAAAGGCTCTGGGTTTCACTGAAGCTGCCATAGGTTTGTTAGGGAGGCCCAGGGTGTGGCTGTGCCCTTAGGCTTGTATCTTTTAACCATGTGCTGCATACTATCAACATTAGCAGTAGAAGAAGACGTGTGTGCTTTTCTCATTTGTAAGCATAATTTGTGTGCTTTTCTGTGAGATGATATATCTGACAAATCTCAATGGCCTTATTCAAAGTTAAATCACTGTCTTGAAGCAAAATCTTTCTCACTACATCATCTTTAATACCACACACAAGCCTGTCTTTTATCAACTCATCTCTTAGATCACCAAATCTGCATGTTTTTGCCTTGTTTCTCAAATCAGTTATATACGCTGCAGAAGTTTCACTAGGCTTTTGATCCCTTGTATAAAATAAGTGCCCTTCTATTGTAATATTCATTTGGGGGTTACACATTTATCTAAATTTACATTTTAAATACTCAGGGTCTTCCCGATTTTCAGCTGGTACCACTATATGGCAGTTTCCCCCTACCCTGCATACACAGCAGGTGCAAACATAAATTAACTCTCTCTTTCAATGTCTTATGAACCAGCTAAATTAAGCAGAATAAATGCCTTTGTATGTGCGCCTTTGTCAGAAAAAGCAGCCTGTATGAAAATATCATACTCTTGCTCAAACACTCTCCAATTTTCAGCAATATTGTTATCAAACACAAGCGGATTTGGTCTATGAAATCCTCTTGCCATGCCAACAAATTATGTTTAAACACAATGCAAATATGGCTCTTATAATTATGCACGAACATGCACACACACCAGATACTTGTGATAATATTGAAATACACAAAAACTCTTTGGAATGACTATACTCTGCAAAATAACTATTGTAATACTGCACACACTTGCCAACAGTCTGCACACTTTGGATACATTGAATAACTTTAGTTAATGTAAAAAAGTAGCACATAGCAAAGAAATACAGTCATTTTCCTTTTTTTATACATTTTATATGATTCAGATATTGTTTTAAATGTTTTCATAACTAGTTTCAATATTTTTATCAATATGTCATAGTTTTGGCATTTTGTTTAATTAGAAATTTGTTTTGACTGCTTCATTTTATATTCAATGAGTATAAAATCATTTAAGTGAGTTTTAGTAACTGGAATTCATTTCTGACCTGTTTGTGAGTCGTTTGAGCAGTAGTGATGATCCACTCCTGTATATTCCTCCAACTTTAACTGTGCGGGTCATGGTTTTGAATCTCGATTCCACTTCTGACACCATGTCGCTCATCTTGTGCACCTGAATAAGACGATGAGGCTGGGTGTTCGTTTAAGTAGTTTGTTACAAACAAACACGTCAGGATGGATAGCAGGAACATTAAACTTAAATGAACTAAATAACACACATGCATGCTTACACCTTGGCTGCTCACTTCAAAATGGCACTCTTGCTTGCACATGCTCAGTACTTATATGCACATGCCTACTGATTGGAAAGCTTCTTAAAGGTATATCACACACTCTCATCTAGAGTAATGACACACATTTTTAAAAAATAAGTATGCCATGGATTGTGTGATACGGAATTTCTCACAGCAACCATAACAGTTTCATTAAATTTATATAGTTGTTTACAGGTTTGTAACTTAAAAACAGGCAATTTTTCACACAAAATTCACTAGACAATAGCCAGGGCTTGTTTCAAAATGGCAAATATACAGAAATGAACTTGTGTTAAAGTTTCTTTATAATTCTTCATAGCCCTTTCTTCTAATGATATAAGACACTGCTACAAAGCATATATACCATGACTTCACTGCTACCCTAATGTCATATTACCCAGTGAATGCTGGTTATTTAGTTTTCATGATATGTAGATTACATTCTTTGGTCCCTTGGGGAGAGATAGATGAAGGTTGCAGAGTTAATAGAGAAGTACCTCCCAGATGAGGACACAATTAGGTTTGCTGAATATTATTAACTCTGTCATGCATGAACCTCCCATAAGGAAGTAGCAATGTTCTTGCCCAGTGAAGTTTTTTCCATCTCAGACAGAGATTGCTCTGAGGTTCCATATTTTCAACAGGGTGTACAATTCATGCTGCCTTTACTGAACATCATTTTATGCACCACAACATGAGAAACTATTTACATGTGTGCAGCTAAGACCAAGCTCATTAGATGGGAAACTCTCCAGAGTACCTCCATAGGACTTGATGGTATTGCTCAGTGACAGCCCTCTGATTTGGAAGTTGTAAGTTTGGTTAGGTGGACTACTTTGAGGTTATACTGTTAATTTTACCCTATGCCCATCTGTCGGGGGACTGGACACATTTTTCACCAGGTTACATAAATTCTGTATGGAATACCCTCATTTTACCTATTTTCTAGAATGTTTCTTCCTAGTGCAGAAAGGGAATTTTCCATCTAGTTAATCAGAAAGTTTTGTTTTTAAGAAACAAACTGACATTACTATTCTGCGGAATAACCTTCTTGTCTCAAGCCTATACATGGTTACTGAAAAGGTGATTTAAGTGAACACTTGACTCTTATTTGCATACCTATAATCACTTTTACCTTCAAAACTCCCTGTGTGTGTTGTGCGTTTCCTCAAGGCTCTATTCAGGGCCTTTTTTCAGACCCAATACTTGAACTGGGAAAAGCCACTCTGGGAGGGTTTGGGGTTATCATTGCTGCTTAGATGGCATTTAGATTCACCCCTCATTTCCTCAGGGATGCATGTTGGCCTTTTTAACCTTAAAAGACAATCTGGACACTATCTTTTTCTGGATAAGGAGTAGTCAGTTAATTCCTAATCCCTGTAAGATGGAAGCTGCAACTATTTATGCCACCTTTAAACTCTCCATTGTTCCATATCGTTCTCACATTATTTTCTATTGTAGTAAATGTTTGGGATTTGTGACATGAGTATGTAATTTGAGTGTTATTTCTGATGAGTAGCTGGAACTTAGGGACCTGGGGTCAGCCGTAGGTAAGGAAATATCCCAGTTTGCAAGTAATACAGGAAACATTTCATTTCATGCTCCCAATTAATGTGGAGGGAAGGTTAAGTTAAGATTTACTGTTATGCTAGGAATAGCAGCAGCCTGACACTTCCAATTCCAAAGTGACATAGATCTGCCTCTTGCTTTTTGTCCACCTAGTTGTAGGTTTGCCCTGCTTAGATTCATTGTCTTTTTTTCAATTAAGAGACGATTTCCCATATCCTAGCCTGCCCAGGATCAAATCAGACCTAATAAAATTGCAGCAGACAGGCTATTGGCTTATTGTCTGCTACACTGTTCTCCATTAGGGCCAGTACTGAAATTCATCCCAGTGATTAGCTGAATTTTAGGTGGGGAAATAACCCGAGTCAGAAGGATCATTATATTAGCTGTTGTTGTTGTTGTTGTTGTGGCATCTTAGTTAGTAGTGTGGTATGGTTTTCTCTTTCTCTCTTTTAAATAAAAATATTTATATGCCAGGTGCACTTTCATTCAGTCTAAGGTCAGCCAAGCAATCTGAAAATAACTATTGCATAAAGAAGATTTGATCTTCAATATCTTCTTCTAAGTGCTCTGCTTAGTCCTTGATTGCTTGCTGCCCTGCCATCCAGGCCATTCTGTGGAAGACAGACAAGACTGCTGCCTACTACTACTAGGCTAGCCTCCCACAGGTGAGCAAGTACAGAAGTGCAATGAGCCAAGAATCAGGTAGGACTCAGGAGTACCTGTCTCAGGCTGCTGCAAGGCAAGCTACTTAGCCATATTATTAAATTAAATTTAAAAGCTCAGAGGCACTACAAACTAAAGAGAATGAGAAAGATGGATTAAGTGAGGGAAAAAGAGAGACACAGGCAATGAGAGATACAGGTGAAGATAATTAGACAGAGGAGAAAGAGGAGAAGAGTGAAAGAGGGAGACATATAGCTGTCAAGTTCAATTTATTTTCCCAATAGTTAGAGACAATGCCAAAAATAATAAGGGACAAAGGTCCAAAATCAGGGACACTTAAAATAGTATTGAAATTCCCTTTTAAAGTTAACAGAACAACAGGTTTTGTATCAGCATACATTTTTTGAAGAATAAGAAGAATGAAACAAGTCTAATGTCTGGTATTATATACTGACTGACATCTTTATCACGAGCTTCTTTATTCCCTCCTTCTCTCTTTCATCCTCTGTAACAAATGCTTTAACTTTCCAATATCTAACTAGATCATCCTCCCCTTCTCTGAAAGTCACTAACATTAATGCATGCTTTGAGAAATGAACAGGTTCCACCCTCAACTCCTTTACATGATGTTGACTTTCCATGGCACTAAACACTTTAACTATCTGCAACCAGCTTCTATATTTTTCTGAATAACAGGTAAAGCCATTCCCTCTTTTTTGTATCCTTTCTAAACTCCAAAATTCAGCCATGCTACCTACTTAGTAAAGTTAGCTAAAACTGTCTTTCTTTGTTTATCCTCTTTGCTGTTGGGCCTTTTTTCTTCTCATTGTGATATTCCAGTCCCATAAAATCACAACTGTTTCTTCTTGGAATCTAACAATTTCCATTAACATCTATCTTAATTTCTTTATGCTAACCCCAACCAGAATATGCACTTACACTATTGAGTACTTTCCTGCCTTTCCTGTTAAGTGGTATAGACTATTTGTAAGCTTCTGAGCCCCCAAGCCCTTTTGTGTTGGAGGGAAGCCTTCTAGCTTAGTTTTGTTTCTTATAACTAGCCAGTTTTCTAGTTTCAGCACTCAAATCTGTTTCTTTGATCTCAACACTTGTTCAGAAAAAAAAAATAATCTGCTTTTACTGTACTTGTGTTTCTACCTACTTTATTTTACTTTTGCATCATCTTAAAAGTACTCAATTGTATTTATTACTGCTTGGTGTAACTCATTCTAAGCCTTTTGGTTTAAACACTTGGGCTTCGGACCAGTTGTTTTGCACTGAGAGGGTTTGTGGTCTGCACTGTAGTGGCAGAACAGGTAGCTTACATCCTTCTAGGTTGGGAACTGCTGATTGAGGGATCAGTGTCTGTTATTCTAAAAGTGTATTAATTCTGGTTTAAGCACTTGGGCTTTCAGGACAGTTATTTTACATTAAGAGGGTTCGTGGTCTGCACTCTTGTGGGAGGAGAGGCTGGACTCTGCCCTTCTGAGCTGGGAATTTCTGGTTAAAGGCTTATAGTGCATGCATATCTGAACTGCTTCTTACTGAAGTTGGTGCACCTTGTTTGCTGTGGCATAGACTGGATTCGGGCCTGCTGGATCTAGCTTTGTTTGTGTAACTTGAACACTAATCCAGGCATTCTCTAAAGTATTCAATTGTATTTATTACTGCTTGGTAGTAACTTGATTAAAGTGTAGCTATCATTCTAAGTCTTTTGGATTAAGCACTTGGGCTTCAGACCAGTTGTTTTACATTAGGAAGGTTTGTGGCATGCACTGTGGTGGCAGGACAGGTAGCTTTCATCCTTCTAAGTTGGGAACTGCTGATTGAGAGCCCAGTGTCTGTTATTCTTAAAGTGTATTAGTTCTGGTTTAAGTGCTTGGGCTTCAGGCCAGTTATTTTACATTAAGAAGGTTCGTGGTCTGCAATCTTGTGGGAGAAGAGGCTAGACTCTGCCCTTCTGAGCTGGGAATTTCTGGTTAAAGGTTTATAGTGCCTGAATATTTGAACTGTATCTTACTGAAATTGGTACACCTTGTTTGCTGTAGCATAGACTAGATCCAGGCCTGCTGAATCTAGCTTTGTTTATATGCTTGTTGTTTGTTTGCTTGTTATTTCCCTGGAACGCTAATTCCACCTAATACGTGGCTTTTCAGCATTTCTGTGGATCACTAGTGATATCTGCATTGCTTACTGTACTTATTTCCTTGTTTCACTTGAAAGAAAGTTACTGTTTGTCGTTTTTGCATTTAAGTTACCTGTAACACATTGCACTTAAGTTACCTGGCACTTGCTCACTAAAGCAATTATATAAGTCAGCACTAAAAATTAAAAGCACTACACCCTCACTCCCCACTGGCCCTTGTTTTCAATTATAAAGGAATTCCCAATATTATTCTAGCATGTCCAAAGGTCAGTTGTCAATCTCCTCTCCGGTCCAGCTGGTGAATCTGGGAATCTTGTGGCAATGTTACAACTGCCTCATGTACACAGACAACCCTCTCCTCCTCCCAACAAATTCCAACACATGTGAGAGATGCAACCATATAGCCAAACTGGAGGCTAAGTTCTCTCAACTCAGTACTGGCATAACCAGTCAGGAGGAGAAGGAAACCACACTCACTACAATTCCAGTCTCACATAGACCTACCACGACAGCAAACCAAACACATAATCACACAAAAACATACTCGGAGGCTCTAAATAAAGATCTGCCAAAGCAGCAGAGACCTCCAAAGCAGACACCCAAGCAACCGCTACCCCAAAACAAAACACGTGCAACACATATCTCACAAAGCTAGTGTGCCGAACAGTCACAGCCCTTAAGACTAAACAACACACCTGATACACTTCTAATAGGTGACTCTATCGTCAGGCATACTGACGTCCCGCTCACCAGGCTGAACAAGGAGAGGGTCACGGTGAGCAGCCTGTCGGGCGCTAGGATCCACCACATAACACAAGCACTCAGGTCACTCCAAGGCAAGTACAAATATGACTCAGTCATTGTCCATGCTGGTGTGAATGACCTGAGACGTACCTCCCTAGACTACATGAAAAGAGACATAGAGGAGCTGTCTGAGCATGTAGCCCAGGCCAGTATGACCCTGACCTTGAGTAGCATCTTACCCTCACCAAGAATGATGCCACAATATGAAGACAAGATGATCAATTTCAACAATTGGCTTAAGTACTGGTGTCATTCAAAGGGGATCCAATGCCTGTCAGCTTGGGATGATATGCTCGACAAGCCACGATGCTTCGCTAGGGACAGCTTGCACCTGTCACCCCTGGGCTTTCGGATATTGGCAAAGGCTCTTGCTACCCCCATAGTGCCTTTTTTAGGCAAGGCTCAAAAGACAAACCCACCTCCATAGGTATCACAAGGGATAAGAAACTAAGAGTAATGCTACTCAACGCCAGAAGTCTAAATCTCAAGATGCACGCACTCGAAACTCTCCTTAGCATGGAGAACATCGATATCTGTGCAGTAACAGAAACCTGGTTCAGGGGTCCCGAGAGCACCCCAGCACTACCAGGTTATACCTCATACCATGCTTTTCGGCCCCAAAACTTGGACCGAACCACAAAAGGAGGGGGAGTATCGATATTCATCAAAGATACCCACACCTCCAGGTTGGTGGCAAAGCACGAAGCATCAGAGACTATCCATGTGCAACTAACAGTGGGTAAAACTGCCTTCCAGTTTATAGCCTGCTACAGACCACCCTCCCAAACCCAGGAACCCCACTTGGCCTTCCTGAGAACACTGAAAAATATGAAGGTCTCTCCAAACACCATTATATTGGGCGACTTCAACTACCCAAACATAGACTGGGAGCATTACTCTAGCTCCAACACCCTAGCCCAAAGGTTCCTAGAATTTATAAACTCAAATGCTATGGAACAACTTGTTACCACTCCCACAAGAGGGGAAAACATACTGGACCTGATCATCACCAACATGGGGACTCTATGCTCCAGACCAGAAGTGTATCCCTCGCTGGTAAGATCAGACCATAAACTAATCTCACTGAATATTCACATCCCGACCCCACACCCTGCCCAGAAAACCACAGTGAAAAACTTCTCTAAAGCAAATTTCACACTCCTCAAAACCGAGGTGGAATCCTTCAAAGCCCCCAGGCCTGTGGAAAATACGGCCCAGACAGCAGAATCCTTTATAAACGCATTCTATGAATACCTTCAGGAATGCATGGCTCATGCGATCCCAAATAAAACCAAGACCCAATCCTCCAAAGGCAGACGTCCTGTCTGGTGGACCCCAGCCATAAACAAACTATACAATAGAAGGAGGAAGCTACTAAATGATAGAGCAAAATCCCAAAAAGGGAAGACATCACTGATCAGTATTAGCAAAAAACTACGGGCACTCATAAAATTGTCTAAGGCCAGCTTTGAGAGAAAAATTGCACAGGACAATAAGGATAATCACAAGGCTTTCTTTAGTTATGTTAGGAACCTGGGTGGTAATTCCCAGATATGCTCAGAATTAGTCCAAAATGACAAAAAATACACCGAACCCACAGACATTGCCAACATCCTAGCTGACAGGTTCAGCGCAAACCCCCCCCCCACCAAAATGGAAAATATCTATCCCAGCAGAGTGCTGCCCCCCTGACATCTCAGATGCTCAGGTAAGAGCCGCCCTCTCCAAAGCAAAAAAACACAGCATCAATGCGACCAGACGGTGTCCCGAGCTGCATCCTACATGAACTCCAAGAAGAGCTAAACACAAACATAAAACCACTGTTCAATCTCAGCCTTACTACAGGATATGTGCCCAAAGAGTGGCGTACAGCAACAGTGGTCCCTCTCCATAAAGGTGGTGCCTCAACGGATCCTGGAAACTATCGCCCCATAAGCCTGACTAGCTTAGTCTGCAAAGCTATGGAAAGGATCATCATGGACCTCATAAATAAAGATATTGGGCACCTACAGACACTGGATCCTACCCAGTTTGGCTTTGTTAAGGGCAGATCCTGCCTCTTAAACCTGGTTGATTTCTTTGAAACAGTCACCAAGGCCATTGACGAGGGGAAGGTGGTCCACACAGCCTACCTGGACCTCGCAAAAGCCTTCGATACAATACTCCACTCGAGCATTATAGATAAGCTCACCAGCTTAAATATAAACCCCTATGTCACTAGATGGATTGCAAACTGGCTCAAGGACAGAACTCACATGGTTAGAATTTCTGGAGCCATGTCAGACTCCAAACCAGTTACAAGTGGTGTCCCACAAGGCTCAGTCCTGGGACCTCTCTTGTTCGGTATATATTTCTTGGAGGTACAGGCCAACACGGAAGGACTGTGGCTGACCAAGTTCGCAGATGACTGCAAACTGGGCGCCATAATCTACTCTCCAGCCGACACAAGCATCCTCCAAAAGGGCCTCATAGAAACAGACAACTGGTGCCAAAGCCATGGCCTCAACTAAATGCCAAAAAGTGTATAGTCATCCCCTTTGGCAAAAACAAAGTGCCCACAAATTACCACATAGGTGGTAATCCATTAAGTACAGAAGAAGTAATTAGGGACCTGGGGACCCAAGTTGATAGCAATCTCTCATTTGACAAACGTGGCCAAAGTGGTTAGAAAAACATTTTATATAGCCCACCTAATCATGAAGGGATTCACATCTAGATCAGGGGAGGTCATCGTGCCTCTTTATTCATCCCTCATCAGGCCCATAATTGAGTACAATGCCCCTTTTTGGATGTACCTTACCAGACACCTGCAGCAACTGGAAAGACCCCAAAAGTACCTCACCAAGAGGATCAAAGGGCTCAAACAGATGCCATATGCTGCCCGGTTAAAGAAACTCCAGCTCTACTCAGTGGCATACCGCCTGTTCAGAGGCGATCTGTGCCTGACGTATAAAGCCATGTCCAACCCGGAATTAATGGACATGCTGCACCTCAGAAAATCCAAATCCCATCGAGCTACGTGCTCGAGACTTGAACCTCAGCACTGAAATATATAGGACATGCTGGAGGGACAGATTCATAACCCAGAGGCTCCCTTCACTCTGGAATAAAATCCCAGTCCAGGTTAGGCAGAGTCCCTCATTGACTCTCTTCAAGAGGAATCTTGATGAGTGGATGGGAGATCATAGGTTTACCCCGGGTATCACTTCTGTGTCACTGTTAGACAGAGGCACAGTATACTAACCTCGAAAAAGGGCATAGCAAAATAAATTTAAAATGGGTGGCGAAAGCCAAACACATTCTGGCTAGGCTTATAAATGCCCTAGGGCAGATAGCCTAGTATGAACATATGAACCTATGAACCACAACCCTTAATTCTAACATACCTTCCTTCTCTGTCCTCTATTTTAAATAGTCAGCTCTTTTTTATTAATATTGCTACTCCTCTCTTTGTTCTATTTCCCCAGAAAGAGTTGGCTACCAACTTATACCCCCCCCCAATAATTTTCTTCTGCTCAGTCATATTTAAATTAGTTTCCTGCAGTACCAAAACCTTGCCTCTTCCTTATATTAAATATCCCAGCATTCTATCTTTTTTAAATTCTCCCTACTATACCATTTCCATTCCAAGAATCAATGTTGATAGTTCCTTCAGCTATATCTTTCTATCATGCATTCCTTTTATATGTCTGCTCCAGCCCCCACCTGGGATTATTGCTGAAACCTTATTCTCTTCATAACCTATCTTCCAAATTCTGTCTCACTAGGTCTCTCTTTCTTTACTTTCCTTAGATAGTCCCTTCCCTCTATCCCAAAGAAACTATATACACATGTACAGTTGCCAGATTTTCGCAGAATGTCCGCATTTCTGCCTCATATATTTTGGTCTGCTCCTCATAAAATATTTGGTTGTTGGACAAACCACTGAAGACTGAAGTCAATAAATAATGACAGACATTTGAGTTTCAGAATTCTGATCCTTCAGAAAATGCAGGTGAACACACATCCTCTTATTCTAGCTACTTTCTAAGTTTATAAGAGGAAAGGACATCTTATCGGTAAGGACAGCAGGCAGAAACAAATCTGTTTTTTATTCTGCCACTGTCTTTTGCTGGTCAGTACTGGCAGATTTGGCTACTCAGTGCGAGACTCAACCTTAACAAGTTAAGGGGCACTTAATATTTGTTAAGGTTGGATCTCACACTACAGTAGCACTTAACTGATTTGTCTTTTTCTGAACATCAGAGCATAATCACTGTACTCTATGCCCTACAAATGTTTTAAGTCCCTATACTGATGGAGCTGTCTGCATTTGTTCAAGGGAAATATGGAGTGGTGTTCATTAAGGCATACCTTCTCCCTTGAATGCTATTGCTTAAAAGGAAACATTTCTTACTAAACTTTACAAACTTATGAACTAAAGTCTGTAGTCCTTGTCACTACAGCAAGCAAATGTGTGACTTACAAATGACAGGCTGAGTGCTGCTCCTCTCTTTCACAAGCACATTTTCATCTGCAATGTACTGCAATAAAATTAGGATCAGTGTAATGTAATCTCCAGCAGGTACTGCAAGTTTTATGAAAGAAAACAATAAATAAAAGAGGAAATTAGATCTTATTTAGCCTGTACTAGCCAGTAACAAGTTATTTGTTTAATGAAGAACACACACACACACACACACACACACACACACACACACACACACACACACACACACACACACGCAAATATATTCTTAGATTATTTCCTCCTTCAGAGTAATAAATCCTAGCCAGTGCTTTGTGTTCAGGAATAAAATATATTTTGTGGTGTGTTTTCCTATGACTATGTTAATGATTTCCTGATTAAAATTATATATTTGCATAAAAAGTAGAGCACCATTAAGATTCACTAATCATATTTCTCACTGGTAAGACATCAGAATAATAGGAAATGAGTCTGGTGCCTGGGGTGACACAGCAGTTTTGCTTCACCCACTGTGTGTATTGGTGTGTATGCTTATACAGTACTTTCAGTTTCAGTAAGTGACTACTAGTTTGTATTGCATTTGCATGTATTTCATGTCTTCACTGTGGACATAAGCAGTATACAGAGAAAATATACAGAGAAAGAGGTTGGCGAAGAAGAAGTGGGATTGTCAGAGAGATGAAAGTAGACGAGTATAAGGAGATGAGGTGCATGGCAAAGAGAGAGGTGGCGAAGGCTAAGGATAAGGCGTATGAAGAGTTGTATAAAAGGTAGGACACTAAGGAGGGAGAAAAGGACATGTACCGATTGGCTAGACAGAGGGACCGAGCTAGGAAAGATATGCAGCAGGTAAGGGTGGGTGATAAAGGATAATGAGGAAAACGTACTCACAAGCCAGGAGAGTGTGTTGAGCAGATGGAAAGAGTACTTTGAGGGGCTGATGAATGAAGAGAATGAGAGGGAGAGAAGGGTGGATGATGTGCGGATAGTGAATCATGAAGTGCAGTGGATTAGCAAGGAGGAAGTAAGGATAGCTATGAAGAGGATGAAGAATGGAAAGGCTGTTGGTCCAGATGACATACCTTTGGAAGCTTGGAGGTGTTTAGGTGAAATGGCAGTGGAGTTTTTAACTAGATTGTTTAATTAAATATTGGAAAGTGAGAGGATGCCTGAGGAATGGAGAAAAAGTGTTTTGGTACTGATTTTTAAGAATAAGGGTGATGCACAGAGCTGTAGTAACTACAGAGGGATTAAATTGATCAGTCACAGCATGAAGTTATGGTAAAGAGTAGTGGAAGCTAGGTTAAGAAGGGACGTGATGATTAGTGATCAGCAGTATGGTTTCATGCCGGGAAAGAGCACTACAGATGCAATGTTTGCTCTGACAGTGTTGATGGAGAAGTACAGAGAAGGTCAGAAGGAATTGCATTGTGTTTTTGTACACTTAGAGAAAGCATATGACAGGGTGCCTAGAAAGGAGTTGTGGTATTGTATGAGGAAGTTGGGAGTGTCAGAGAAGTATGTAAGAGTGGTACAGCATATGTACGAGGGTAGTGTGACAGTGGTGAGGTCTGCGGTGGGAGTGACAGATGCGTTTAAGGTGGAGGTGGGATTATATCAAGGATCAGCTCTGAACCCTTTCTTATTTGCAATGGTGATGGACAGGTTGACAGACGAGATCAGACAGGAGTCCCCGTGGACTATGATGTTTGCAGATGACTTTGTGATCTGTAGTGAGAGTAGGGAACAGGTGGAGGAGACCCTGGAGAGGTGGAGATATGCTCTAGAGAGAAGAGGAATGAAGATCAGCAGGACTAAGACAGAATATATGTGTGTGAATGAGAGGGAGGATAGAGGAATGGTGAGGATGCAGGGAGTAGAGGTGGCAAAGGTGGATGAGTTTAAATACTTGGGATCAACAGTTAAGTGTAATGGTGAGTGTGGAAGAGAGGTGAAGAAGAGAGTACAGGTAGGATGGAATGGGTGGAGAAGAGTGTCAGGAGTAATTTGTGACAGACGAGTACCAGTAAGAGTGAAAGGGAAGGTCTACAAGAGGGTAGTGAGACCAACTATGTTATATGGGTTGGAGACAGTGGCACTGACAAAAAGGCAGGAGTCAGAGCTTGACGTGGCAGAGTTGAAGATGTTAAGATTTGCACTGGGTGTGATGAGGATGGACAGGATTAGGAATAAGTATATTAGAGGGTCAGCCCAGGTTGGAAGGTTTGGAGACAAAGCCAGAGAGGCAAGATTACATTGGTTTGGACATGTGCTGAGGAGGGATGCAGAGTATATTGGGAAAAAGATGCTAAGGATGAAGCTGCCAGGTAACAGGAAAAGAGGAAGGCCTAAGATAAGGTTTATGGATGTGGTGAGAGAAGACATGCAGGTGGTTGGTGTGACAGAGCAAGATGCAGAGGACAGGAAGAAATGGAAACAGTTGATCTGATGTGGCGACCACTAACTGGAGCAGCCGAAAGAAGAAGAAGACTGTGGACATAAGCAGTGAACTACTGAACCTTCACACTATTTCAAATATCTAGCTTAATGTTGTACAGATGTACTACTCTACAAAGTCATTACAAGCATTCTGCCTGATATTTGTTGTATTGTATAATGTTTGATTTCCCAACTCATTCTATAAAAGGTCTAGTTGGATTAATTTCTCTGTATGGTCACTTCAATAAGTAAAAAATAAATAAGTAAAAATAAATCAATCACATGAAAATGCAGTGCAGACAAAAATAAAAACGAATATCCAATGTTAAGATAAACTGACTCATCTGCAGTTCAGATGCCCTTCTTAGCTGCCTAAACATTCATCTGTTTTTGGAAATACCACAATGCCTTCTTAGTCAGGTATGTCATGTCCTCTGATCTCACCTTGCAGTTATTTGTTCTGTAACATCAAAGAACCGCAGCATACACACAGCTATTCCGAGACAGAAATGTTCATTACAAAAATATGTATCTACTTGCTGCCTTTGCTCAAATCAAATACAGTCACCTCTTTGTGACAAGGCAGTAAAAACTTACAGGCATCTGTATACTCACACATGTGATGTAATGCTAGGAAACTCAGGTTGTGCTTATGCAATCATTGTCTGGTTGTGAGGGTATAATTACATGATTACGCTGTTACTTTCCTGTGAGGATTTAGACTGAGAATTTAATGCTGCAAAGAGTTTCACCACAATTTATTATATTGTATTGTGAGAGTTGGTGGTGCGACCATGGAGATGGTATATATAATTCTGGGGGATTGGAGTGCTTGCCTTCCCTTACATCGGTGGATGCGGGGGTGGGGGGGTTTGGCTACCTGGAAAAAAATGTTGGGGGCTTTTTATGTTTTTTTAGCTCACTATTTTTGGCTTGTAATCTGTGATGAATGGTACAGCAAAAAAACAGTGCTTCACATTCGCATAGTTAAATCTGTTGTGAGGGCTAGTATAAAACAGATTCAACATTTCTTTTCCCTAGCATTTGAGGGCTATTGTAAAACAGTTTTGACATTTTCCCCCTAACACACAGCTGTAAAAACAACAAAACAAACAAGCAAGCAAACAAAAAGCATAGTAAATATTACTGAGTGAAATCTCTTCTGTACCACACTGACCATAAAAACTGACAACTAAAAGTATTACACACTGACTGGTGCTGAGGCTAACACATAGCCATACTAATATAATAATATCTAGGAAACATTATGTAGCAGAAATCTAGCTGGCAGAGTTGCTAGCTTTATCTGTTAGACCTACGTTTGATTCCCAATTCTTCTTGTATGTGTAAAGAATGAAAGTGCTAGTCTGATGTATTATAAATAAAAGTGAATGGCTGCTTTGGTGGTTTCATTGGTACATTTTTAATTTTATGTTTATTTTCATGGTGAATTTTATATATATATATATATATATATATATATATATATATATATATATATATATATATACATACATATATATATATATATATATATATATATATATATATATATATATATATATATATATATATATATATATATATATATATATATATATATACACGTATAAAAAGGTGTCATTTGATTGTTTAACCTTATTTACATTTTTAACTTTATGGCCAGGCTAAAGTATATTTAAACCTTAGATTTATCACATCTCAGTTCTGATGAAGTTCTTTGTATGAATAAAGAATGAATGCGCTCAACATGAGCTCTGCCTGGGTGGGGTTTTTTTTCCGTTTTATTTAGCTTAAAAAGTGTTTACTGTTTTGTATATATATATATATATATATATATATATATATATATATATATATATATGGGTTTACTTCTTCTTATTGAATGTACAATTTACCAAATGTAACTTTGCCGATTCAAGTTTTATGCAAGCACACTTTTATGAAACTGCACTATTGCGAATAACACATAACTGAAACAGTTAATGTATCACATGAACAATTAAACTCAAACAAAACATGTTCTGGGTGTGGGGGCTGCTCTTCCCGCAGCCCCTGAAACTTATATATACTAACTCCAAGATCACTATACAGTGACAAAAAGACCAAATATCTTTTCCGTTACTGTAGTGCGATCTCTTTTTAAATTCCAAATGATGAATAATTCCAACCTACCTGCATATCGGACATACAAAAGAACTGCTATGGTGGATGGCAAGGTACACAAATACACTTCACTTCTACATCCCGAATGTTAACTGTTTTTGGTATGTGTGATTTGCAATAGTGTAGTTTATGAAAAGTGTGCTTTCGTAGAACTAGAGTCGACAATGTCATGTACGGTAAATTGTACATAAAAAAAAAAAATATATATATATATAGATATATATATATATATATATATATATATATATATATATATATATATATATATATATATATATATATATATATATATATATATATATATATATATATATATATATATATATAGATATATATATATATATATATATGTATGTATATATACACATATATAAATATATATATATATATATATATATATATATATATATATATATATATATATATATATATATATATATATATATATATATATATATATATATATATATATATTTTTTTTTAATTGTAGAAGCCTCCTGGCCAACAGCTGTAAAAGGGGGGTCACTTGCCCCTCTTTGCCTATGGTTCTGGCTGTTTCAATATTTTTTTTTGTTTATGACTGGTGTCAGCCTTTTTCCTGGCTTCACTTCTTGTAACTTCTGAGCAGTTTAACTGTGGCTTCTCAAACATGATTGGACTGTGAGAATCAGCTGTCAAGGAACTAATCCTCATAGATCAATAGTATTTCAGGAGACACACTTGTAAAGCACACATAGGAAGGTTAAAGAACAGAACGTACCTTCAAAAAGGGGTACAGCTGAGAGATGAATGGGCATAATGGGGAAACATTAGCATTCCTGGTAGATCTGCCACCACTGGTAGAAATGGAAAAATGTATTATTTTGACTGTATATTTTCCAACTTCTACAAAAGAACAGAGCATTTCTTTTTCTTTTTTTTTTTTTTATGCCACCGATGTACAATTGCCTTAAAAAGGGGAGGCACGCACCCCTATGGCCAGGCCTAAATCTGCCACTGGACAGTACCCCAGCAGTGCAAGGTTTCAGTGGTTTCCACACTTTTAGACCAGTAGCTGCACAGACAAGGTCTGTAGGTGGAGGTACCTTAATATACATCAACAACAAGCAAACCTCTATTGTGGTCAAACAGGATGATGTGCTGGAGTACCCCAACATACAGCTCAACACAGAAAAAAATCCCTTTGCATATTTTAGCCAGCTATAGGTCACCCTCTATGTCCCAAGAAGGTCACAATGCATACATGTATCTACTTAAGACACTTACCATCCAACTTAACACCCTACTCATGGAAGACTTTAATTACCCCTCTATAGCCTGGGAATCCTGCACAACCTCAGATCTACAGGTACAGAGATTCCTGCACTTTAAGAATACAAACACCCCTGACCCAATAGTGAATATGCCCACTACAGGCTCCAACATACTGTACGTCATGCTCACAAATATGGGAAATGCTGCAGCCTCCACCCCAGATGTCAAGGTCTCCCTTTTAAGGTCCAAACACAAAGCTGTCAACTTCAAAATCAAAATCAACTCTGTAATCCCATTAAAACCAGTAACATTTAGGAACTATTCCAAGGTAAATTACCTTTTATTTAGTGATGGTTTGCCAAAATTCAATGCCCCTCAAAACCCCAAGAATACAGCAGCCTAAACTAAATTGCTCTTAGAAACTCTATGCAAATATGTAAATGGCTACATAGAGGTTGCTGTACCTACCAGAAATAAGTCCGGGACTAGCTCCAGAAACAAACTTCCCTGGTGGGTTCCCAAAAATAAACAGGACTTACAACAAAAGGAAAAACATTATGGCAATCAGGAAGGGTAATTCCATAAAGATAAAAACTCTCTCATCAATTAAATAGGCAACTAAGAGGGCTAATTAGGTCACGCAAAGCCAACTTTGAAGTTGATAGCCTCCCAGGTGAAAGATAATCATAAGGCCTTCTTTAGCTATGTCAGAAGCCTCAAGGGAATCACACAGCAATGTGCTGAACAGGTGATTAATGATGCCACATTTTCCAAGCCAAGCAATATAGAGAACTCATTAGTGGACAGATTCATTTCCATCTTCACCCCCCCTACACACATCTCGAACCCCCCCCAGAAAGTAACCCGCAAACTTAACCCCTTAACAAGGGAGCATGTATTGGCTGCACTCACTAATGCCAAGAACACGGCCTCAGTGGGCCCTGATAACATCCCAGGATGCCTCCTGAATGGTCTAAAATACCACTTATCAGGAGCCTTGAAGTCATTAGTTAACTATAGTCTTAAAACAGGCTTTGTCCCACATGAATGGAGGATTGTGATGGTCATCCCACTTCATAAGAGAGGACCTTCTACAGATCCTGGAAACTACAGAACCATTAGTCTGACTAGACTTTTTTGCAAAACCATTGAAAGAATGATCATGGAAATTACCAACAAGGACATAGGAGACCTCTAGACAGTGGAGCCATCCCAGTTTGGCTTTGTTTACTGAATCTGGTGTACTTTTTTGAAAAGGTCTCTAAGGCAACGGATGAGAGAAAAACAATGCGTACTGCCTACCTAGATCTGGTTAAAGCATTTGATACAGTGCCCCACTTGGACATTGTCAGCAAACTCACAAAGCTAAATATAAACCCCTTTATAACATGCTGGATAGCAAGCTGACTCACTAATAGAACCCGAGAAGTTATACTCAGTGAGACCACCCCCCACAAAGAGGCTAGCCACTAGTGGAGTCCCCAAGAGGTCTGTGCTGGGCCCACTCCTCTTTGGCATTTACTTCTCGGATGTCAAAGCCAATGTTAAAGGCCTCTGGCTAAGCAAGTTCACAGATGATTGCAAACTGAGAGCAGTCACTGAATTCCCCCCAAGATGAGAACACCTTTCATCTTGGCTGATACTGTCTAATATTCAAAGCCAACAGCATTGTTATAATATCTACTTGCTTAATTATTTGGTTACAGTTTTGCAGGTATTTAATTGTTTGGCATTGTGCATGTGGCAAATTAAATTCCATTTTGTGAGTTTATTATCTGTTAAAATCTCTGAAGAGTTGATCTCCAAAGGCAAATAAGTCGTAAAAGCAATTAACAAAACTGATCTGATGGGGGAGACTGTAAGTGCAGTCCCACTGTGTTTGTGTATCGTCTCCCTCAATGCCTTAATTAGGTCTCAAGAACAGCAGACTTACTCACTTAGTTGTGACTAGCTGTTAACACTTCACAACACAGTGGTGCAGCAGATAGCACTGCCACCTTACAGCAAGAAGTTCTCCAGTTCGATTTTCAGCTGGGGTGTCTTCTGTGCAGAATCTGCATGCCCTCTCTGTGTTTATGTGGGTTTCCTCTGGGTGCTCCTGTTCATAGGTTCAAAGGTACGTATTAGGCTAGCTGCTCTTGCAGACCATTTTAAGCCTATCCAATTTCCCATTAAAGGTGAGAATCAAACCCTGTACCTTGTGTCTGCAAGGTGAACACTTTAACCATCATGACAACCTCCTTGTTTACTTCCTTATTCCAAGGACATGCAGCAGGTGGATCAGACACTCTAAATTGACCACAGGTGTGAGTGTGTGCTATGGAAGAAGAGCCAGGGCAGGGCTAGCCAGATGGTGGTGTGAAGCTTGGCTCTAGATCTTTATCAGTGTGTTGAGGCGACACACCAACCCTTGTGCAAAATTAGCAAAAAGGGTTACAGATGGATGCAGCTTCTACTATGTTATGCTTTCCTTAATTATTAAGTTATAATAATAACATCAGCACCTCACTGGCCAGGAATGTCCACACTTTTCTGTTTTTCATCTAATCTTGCAGTCATTTATCCACCGACTAACACTTTATTAAAAATTTCCACTATAGCTGTTATGTGTGCTTTTTAGCACCTTGCTGACCTCAGCAAAAGGTTTTCTCAGGATGTAAAACTGTGAGCAGCAACCAATAGTGAAAAATTCTAAAACTGAGTGTTCTCCCCTGTGTCATGCAAACTGAAACAAATTATTTTCTTAAACAATGCTGGATATGAATAAATAAAAAGATGGTACTACTTTAATGCATCCATTAAAAGAAAAAATGAATTGAAAAATTTGAAAGTAAAAAGGGTTCCCAGGTGATATTACAAAGCAAAAAAAAAAAAAAAAGTGGTATGAGGCTATCTACATAACTACACTGGAGATTGGAGATGCCCTTACTATGTACTCCTTACTCATATGGCAGCTACAACATGATTCTGTGTAATTAGTAATTAATAATTATTAATAACTGTAATTCTTAATACTTGTTCATAGTTGCATAGTTGTATTACTCCAAAAGATGGTGTTTATCATTAATATTATCTATATTATTTGTTTGTTTCACCAATAACTGATTTTGTGTAAGTGTGTGTTTGTCTGTGTATGTGTGTGTGTGTGTGTGTGTGTGTGTGTGTGTGTGTGTATGTTTGTGTTTGTGTGTGTGCGCAAATGTGTGTGTGCTCGTGTGTTTTGACATGGCTGGTTGTGAGGGGCCATTTGATCATGCTCAATTGCCTGTCAAATTACAAAAAAACCCACTTTATTCAGAAATAATAAATTCATTTGTTTGTTAATTCAGTCATTCTGCAATACCACTTCATCCAGTTTATGTGTGCAAGGCCGAGAAACTAATTCTAGAGAGGACATCAGTCTATTGCAGAATGTGCAAACCATACTCACACATAGCATGTATATCCACAAGTAATTTTGAAGATTGGAAATTCACCATTGACACGGCTTAGGGATGAAGGAAGAAACTGGAAAATGTACCAAAACTCCAAGCAGACACAGGGAAGATATACAGTCTCCACAGAGAAAGCACTACAGCCAAGAACCAGACTGTTGAACCAAGTACTGTCAGGCAGCAGCAGCAATTAGTGTTTCACTGTGCAACCTAGTGCATAAAGTATATAAGTAGTCAGACATGTAGACTACTCCAAAACTGCAATTCCGCATTTTGCCAGTAGAATGATAGAATTTGTTTAGTATCTGACTTTAATTATTTTGACAGATAATCTTCTTCAAAGTCACATCCTGCTTTGCATCTCTTAACTAATATTATTGTGTCTGCTTGTTTACTTTTGGCATTGGCCCTTGGTCTTAGATAAAAAAAAAAAAGACCAAGAAGTTAAGAATCCATCCTCCTGCGTGGTAGCTAATAAATATAACACACACACACACACACACACACACACACACATATATATATATATATATATATATATATATATATATATATATATATATATATATATATAAAGTATAGTATAAGGGCAAAAACAAGGACATGGAAGTCAGACAACTTTACTGCTACAATAAAATGATTTACTTTTTTATTCTGTTGATACTTACATAGGTACCGGAAGCTATTGAAGACTGGCGGTGGCGGAGGGCGAGAGGGACACTTAATGATCTAAAAAGGGGAATTTTTTATAACTATTTACTGCCACAACATAGGTTCACTTGGAGGACATTTTAAGCTTAGCCAGTTTCCCTTTTTGTTGCTTGAATTAACATTTCCTGATTGGTCTTACCTATCCCATGGCTGATAATTGTATATTAGCCCTAGTGAGAATAACTGTGATCATACTATAAATAATTTGAGAGGACCCATGTAAGGGATGCAAGATTTAGGAACTGCTTCTTTCCATTAGTGGTATGAGGGGCAATTTTGGAGTACATTTTCTATTACCCATCCTTAGATCCAAGTTGCAGTTGAATATGGACAGATGAGCTTTGTTTTATTTTTATGGACAGTCTGTTCCGGAACAGTGGTAGCCTTTGTGATATATATCCATCTCTCTACAACATTCAGTTTAGATAACTGGACTGAGTATTTCTGATGCCATTTGACTTGCTGATGTTCAGTAGGTCCATTTGTATTAGGTCGGAGGATGCCTTGTATGCCAGACATGTCACCTCTAAGCATTCTGTAGGATACTGAGTATAGTGATAACTCTTTGAAGTGGTCCATGCAAGCCCTATTGTTTAGGACTTGTATCCTTTCAGTAAGGTATCTCTAAAGGTATTCCAGTTGTTTCATGGAGCTGGACAGATATATGACAAAGTGGGCATTACACAAAATGATTGACCTAATGAGAGCTTTGTAAAGGGGGACAACAACATCTCTAGATCTAGTCACAATTTGTTTATAAGCTGTGCAATATAGAAAGGCTTTCTTATAACTCTGGGCTCATGTTGGTCAAAAGTTAGGCCACTGTATACACAAGTTCCCAAATGCCAAAGAAATGGGTCAGTTCTCAGAGGGCATTGTCATGATTTTGATACGGGTTATTATTTGGGATAAACCTTCCTGCATGATGGTTAAGTCATTTGGGTATTCATTAACTGCTCCTAACTTGCAGTCATCTCAAACTTAGCCAGCTAAAGCCCTTTGGTATTTCCTTTTACTTTTGAGATGTATATGCCAAACAGAAAAAGTCTCAGCACCGAACCCTGGGGGACTCCATTGGTGACTGGTCTCTTCCCCTATTTTGATCTCATGCATCCAGTGAGCAAGTTGGCAATGCAGCCAGTGATGCAAGTGTTTGCTCCTACATTATTCATCTTTTGTACTACATCTGAGTAGGGGGTTGTGTCAAAAGTCTTGGCCAGGTCAAGGTAATGCAGTGTGAACTGTTTTACCTTCATCCATTGCTTTGATAACAACAGTAAAGCTTAAAATTTGCTCATGATTTTCAGCCCTTCACACTTTCCTATGGGCTGTTTTCAAACACATTTTTAGGACCTTGCATACATGTATGCATTCTTTGATTCACCTTCCTGATTCTATTAAATTATATTCCTTGTATAATACTGCACCAGTTGTTAGAATGTGTTTTAAATATGTAGTTTTGAACAATCTTCTAGTAAGCAATGAAACAAAACGTATGAACCAATGATGTCAAAACTACCCATTTCAGAAAATTTCAACCATAAAAGGCCACTCAAACTTCTGTCATTACAATCCACCAGTATCAGTAAATATACAAAATCTCTGCAGAAGTAAGTCATCTAAATAATTCCACATTAAAGGGATCTCTGACTAATGAAGAGGTTGCTGCTAGGAAACAACTTTATATTTAATTGTTTCATCTACAAATAAAGTGGCTGTTGCCCTTGAAGAATAAATTGCCTATGCCACATTAAAAAATGATAAGCTGGTAATATTGCAATAAGGAACAGATGACAAACTGATAACAGGTTCATAGTTACTAGGTAACTCCTCCAAAGGAGGGCATTCACAGAACTGCAGCATCCGCTCCCCTTAAATTACAACACAGTACAGTATCAGCAATCCATCTACATACTCTGGGAGTAGAACCCATAGCCTTCTGCATCAAAAGTAAGGCTGCTACCTATTATGCTACTAACAATGCAAACAGATTTGTAATAAGCAGCACTAATCTTCTCTTCCTCTGAAGCTCTCAGCTCCTTGAAATTTTTTTTAACATTTGTTTACCAGGAAAGTCTTACGTGGAAGAAAGCCAATTTTCAGCAGAGCTCAGGGAGAAATGTTCCAGATGCATGTCTTTGTAACATGGGAGGAAACCAGAGCACGCAGAGGAAAGCCACACGAACACAGGGAGGACATACAGACTCTGCACAGAAGGCACCCCAGCCAAGAATTCATTATTTATTTATTTATTTTACATTTGTTGACCAGGTGTGTCGACTGAGCTATTGCCCTTTTTCAGCGAAGGCCGGGGAGAAAAGCTCCAAAGTTTTACAATGCAAATAAAACACAGCAAGACAGATACATTTCCATAAAAAATTACAATAGGAAAGTTTTGGTAGTTAAAATACAAAAAACTATATACATGTAAATTATTGAGAGATAAAACAGTAACTATATACAAAAGGTTAATGTTAGAAAGTGAAATGAGTTGAATGAGTTGTATTTTTTTGGTTTAAAAAGAGTGTATGCTAAATATAGGGTTTTGTATATTGAGTAGCATTGACTTAAAAGGTTATATAAGAATTTCAGGGAGCAGAGTATAGAAGAAGCATTAGAAGGTTACATAGGAAGCACAGACCGAATCAGTTAATGCTAAGTTAGTTAATACCAGGTTTTAGAAAATTAGTTTGGCAGTATTATAAAGGTAATAATCAGGGAGGGCGAGTACAGTGGCATGACCAGCGTCTACCAATTTGGTCCTTGGCTGCTAGCTTAAATTGTTTGGGGTGAGTCAGAGTCCTTATTTCAAGTGGGAGCTTGTTCCATGTAATAGAGGGATGGTAGCTATATAAGTTACACCCTGTATTGGATTTGGGTTTATGGATTTTTTGTAGGTTTTGGGAAGAGTTTTGGAGGAGTCTGGTAGGGGAGTAGTGAGAGAGATGAGAGAACATAGACTTGGGCAGAATTTAGGCTGATATAGGATGGAGTGTATGATTTAGAGTTGTGATAGTAGGAACAGGTGAGGTAATTCTGGCCAGTTCAGGTATTTTAGGGAGAGGCAGTGATGAGGTTTATATGTTTGTCGAGCTGCAAATCTAGCTATTTTATGGTAGGTTGATTCTAATTTGGTAAGTAGGGAGAAGTTCAGATTTGTGAATATGTGAGAACAATAGGTTATGCATGGTAAAAGGTAGGCATGGGAAAGAGAAATCCCAGCTTCGTTAGTTAGGTATTTGTTGTTCCTATACAGTAGTCCTAGCTTTTGATGAGTTTTTTTTCATGCAGTTATTAATGTGAAGATCAAATTTTAGTTGGTCATCAATGGTAACACCTAGCAGTTTTGTGTTATTTTCGACTTCTATAGGAGTGTTGTTTAGGGACCTTATGGAAAAGGAGGGTTTAATGTGGTTTGCAGATTTTGGCAGAAGGAGTAGTAATTTTGTTTTCTTAGGGTTGTGGATGAGCTGATTATTAGTGAGCCATGTCTCTACTGAGTTGAAAGATGTCGGGGTATTTGTTAGGAGTTTTGAGGGGGAATTAGTGATAGTTATGACTGTAGAGTCATCTGCGTATTGGATATTGCTAGATAGAGGGGAAGAGGAGTGGAGTGAGTTGGTGAAGATATTAAAGAGTAGAGGTCCAAGAATGGATCCTTAGGGAACTCCAGTTCTTACTGAGAGAGGGGTAGATAGTGCTGAGTCCCATTGTACTGTCTGCAGTCTATCAGAGAGATAGCTACAGAACCATGCAACTGTATCAGGAGAGAAGTTTAGATCTACAAGTTTATTAAGTAGAATAGTGTGTGAGACAGTGTCAAAAGCTTTTGAAAGGTCTAGGAATAGACAAGATATGAGTTTGTGGTCATCTCTGGTGGTCATCTTTGGCAAGGACTATGGTGTTGAGAAAAGATAGCAGAGCAGTGGTTGTACTATGTATGGGACAGAAGCCATGCTATGTAGGAGTAAGAAGATTTTCTTATAAGAGATAGTGCATAACTTGTTTGTGTATACATTTCCCTAGGATTTTGGAGAGAGAGGGAAGAGGATAGCAATAGGTCTGAAATTGGATATTTCTGTGGAGTTACCTCCTTTATGAATAGGAAAAATGTAAAATTCCTTCCAGATAGTAGGAATTTTAGACTCAGAGATGGAGCAATTGATTAGTTTGGATACAGGCATGGCAAGGGAGGGTGCAGCAATCTGGAGGAAGTAAGAGGGAATATTGTCTGCTGATACAGAGCATGATTTGAGCTTAGAAAGCAAAGTTCTGATAAAGTCTATGGAGACAGGTTTGAGAGAGAAGGAATATATTGGGTTTGTGGTTGAGGGGTTTATAGGGGGTTTGAAGTGTTGTTGTTTGAGAGGTTGGAGTTAAATAGTTTGGAAATAGATTTGACAAAATAGGTGTTGAAGATATTGGCATTTTATTCAGGTGACTTGTCATGACATGAGTTTGGGGAAATTGGGTTACCTGGATGTAGTATTTGGTTTATAGCATTCCAGAATTCTTTTGGATCAGATTTTAGTGTTTTGGGGGGATTATAATAGAAATCTCTTTTTGTCTTTGTTGATGAGTTTTTTAGTCTGGTTTCTAAGTTGTTTATACTTTATGAGGTCAGCAGGAAGTTTGGTTTGTATCCATGTTTTCCATGCCCTATCTCTGGTTTGCATTAGGGTATGGGTAGTTTTAGTTATCCAGGGTGAGATGTTAGCCTTTATTTGAACTTTTCTTGGGGGGGGGGGCTAGTGAATTTAAAATATTTAGGAAGGCTGAGTTGAAGGCATTTGCTGCTTCATCAAGTGGGAGCTGTGTAAGGAAATTCCAGTTAATTTTAGAGATGAGGGTTTTAAAGGTGCCTGGGTTAAAGGTTGAGAGTTTATGGGAGGTGATAAGCCAGTGTGGTTTGGGGAGGTGGATGATGTATCGCTGCACTTTAATAGGTGAGTGGTCACTCAGATCATCAGGTAAAGTTTCAGCATTATGGTATTTGCTGGGGTTAGAGACAAGTATCCAATCTATCAAGGAGCTTGAAGAATGAGAGTTATTAGTATGGGTAGGTTTAGAGATTAGTTGTGTAAATCCATGGAGGTTTATGTGTTGTGGAGTGTCTGGATTGTTCATATTTTGCCATTTAATGTTTACGTCCCCAAGAAGGATGGTTTCATTAGTAAAATTTAGGGAGAAATATGACAGTATATTTTCCATTAAGGGGATGTTGTCCCCTGGTGGAATGTATATGGCTACTACTGCGATGGTAGTAAAGTTATTGGGTTTGAGGTTTGCTATTAGAATTTCAGCAGGTGTAAAGGAGGGCATTGGTTCCTTAGGGAGGGAGAGAGTGAGGTAGTTAGAGTAAACTAAAGCAGCACCACCTTTTTTCTTTAAGCGATCCTGACGGAGTATATTATAGCCAAGGGGAAGGATGTCTTTATCATGGTTTTGAGGTTCGAGCCATGTTTCTGTGACAGAGATACTGTCTGGGGCATGAAGAGATACCCATGCATGAAACTGGCTTAGTTTGTTGAGCATACTTCGAGTGTTGATAGAATAGAAGGAAATATTCTTGTTGGGTGTGGATGGTTGATTATAATTGGAGGTGAAATTTTGTAGAGTGTTAGGAGTAATGGTGGGACCAGGATTTGGGTGTATGTCACCTGACAGAAATTAAGTCCTTGAAAAGTCATAAGCTATCATTTTTTTGTGGGTAGGTGTAAAAGTATTTTGGTTTATACTTAGTTGTACTGAGGTTGAAAGTAGGAGTTTTTGTTTTTGGGAGTAGTGTATTCATTGGAAGGATAGAAGCAATGATGAGTATAGGTTGCTGATGGTAAGAAAAGTGGTTTAGGTGAGGGCTGGTGGGAGCTCTATGTACAGGGGTGAAGAGTATGTGAGTCAATGTTATATTGTGTAGGAGGATCAGTGTAGGTAGAAGTATGACAGGAAAGATTAAGTCTGGCATTTTTGGTGTGAGGGCTTTTATAGGGTGAGTTGGTTCAGAAATAAGGAAGGAGTTGTAAGGTATGTCAAGAGTTTATAATGGATGTATGTGTGTGTGGTAGGAAGGGGAGGAGCTTGATACGAGGGTGGGACTAGTGGTCAGGTATAAAGGAAATGATATGGGGGGTGGCAGGGGAGCAAAGTGAGCCCGAGCCTAGCGAGGGCGAATGCAGTGAGTCTACTCCAGGGACAGAGGAAAGTACAGTAAAGATAACAATCAGCCAAGTCAATCCAGAGTCCAAAATTCAATCCAGGGTCCATGGAAGATAAAGAATCAGGTCTAAGGGCAGTTTGGCAAGCTAGAGTCTGAAAGAAAAAAGAAGGTTGTTGCTTTTCTTTTGAAACAGCTTTTATTTTAAAAAAATGGGACTTTTAATTCTCAGAGGAAAGGGAGAAATACTTTAGTTATGGTGGGAGTTGGGAGAGGGACATGCAGAAAAAGTAGGAGTCAGTACAAATTCATAATGGACTGGGATAGAAGGTGGCTGGGATTTCTATAAATTCGTCAAAGTAACAGACCAAGAGTGGGTGAGCAGGAAGGGGAAAAAGGAGACCAGAAACTAACGTTTGGGATAATGTGCTCAGAACAGGTAGGCTTTTCTATCAGTACAGATAGCTATAGAACAAATATAGTTAATATTCAAACAATATTCAAACATTCAAATATAGTTAATATTCAAACATTCAAACAATCAAACCAGAGAACTTCTTGCTGTGAGGCAACAACACCACCACTGCACCATCCATGTGACACAACTAAATCTCTCAATTTCACAGCAGAAGAAATCTGGAAAAAGCCAAAATTTATTTGGTGGTGGGGGGGGGGGCAAAGGCCCAAAAAACAGGGTCACATTTTAAATATTGCTTGTATAATCTTAGAAAGATGCTGAAATGGTGTTTTGTGTTACCAATGTGTTTCCAAAAAAAGATAGGAAGATTGAAACTTAAAGGGCTATCATTATTTAGTGAATTCTGTTATCACTGATTTGCCACAAAACCACAAATTTTAAAAGGAACAGACCAGTGTATATGAAAATCTAGACATCTAGAAATCTGAGCGGTATGGACTCTGTGGTGGTGTTAGTATAGAATGCAGGCGGTTATACTTAAGGCTCAGGGTTTTAGCCTAGGCAATCCTAACCACCAGTTATAAGTAACTGGGGCATTTTACACATACACACACACACACACACACACACACACACACACACACACACACACACACACACACACACACACACACACACACACACACACACACACACACCACCTAAAGTAGAACGGAGCACCACCTAAAGCAGAATGGAGCACCACATACGCTAATCACCTAAAGTAGAACGGAGCACCACACATGCTATCACCTAAAGTAGAATGGAGCACCACACACACTAATCACCTAAAGTAGAATGGAGCACCACACACGCTAATCACGTAAAGTAGAACGGAGCACCACACACGCTAATCACCTAAAGTAGAACAGAGCACCACACACGCTAATCACCTAAAGTAGAACGGAACACCAGCTAATCACCTAGAGTAAAATGGAGCCTTAAGCTTACCCATTGCTGTTGCTTAAGTAAATGGAGCAGCCTTTCTGTGGGTGTTGTGTGTTAACACATACAGGAGCACCTTCAGTAAATGGAGCCTTACCTTAGTGTTGAGTCTGGCAGCAATAATGTGATTAGGTGCACTTTTGTGCTTAAATTCAACACACGTGCGCGTCCCCCGTGTCGTTACGGCTGTAAAAGTGTGTGTGTGGGGGGTTGTTCCCTTCCCCTCGCCCTATGGTTCCAGCGGTTTCCTCTTATGCTGTCGCAGATGCAGGTTGTCGAATGCATCTTTGTTGAACTGAAAAGCGCGAAAAGGCAAAATAGTGAAGCAGCTTTTCAGTGAATTCTTTCCCTGGGAAAGAATTTGCTTGGCCGCTTTTGCTTCTTTGCCGTTTTCGGCACTGTAGTGCGATCTCGGAGTTGGTATAGTAATGTTTTACAGTTTGTTTGTTTTTTTTTTGTTTCGGTTCTGAGGTTTCGAAGTTGTAAGCTTTCACTTACATGGGGTCGATTATGTATCGTTTGCTGTTCTGAGCTTGTGATATCATAATATAGGCCCGGGTCTGGCATCCTATGGATACTTAACATGCAAATGTTGCTGCAGGGAGAGAAACAGTGTGAGAAGATTAAACTGAAAAGGGAAGAAATGTGTAAGGAATGAGTGAAAAACAACATTGCATTTAATAACAGTTAGATGTACCAGCCAGCTTCCTTCCAGTAACACACCACAAAATGTGCATATTCACATACAGGCCTAATGAAATCTGTAACGGGTTTTGTTCTGTTGTATTTATGTAACCATTTCTCAGTAATGTGCAGCATCATGTGCAGTTAGAAAGGACTAACTAATGGTAAACCTCATAAAATGATGATGCCCTGCCAGAAAGGGATCAAGATAGTTGGTGCACAGCCTGTGACCACAATATATGTGACTGGATAGACAGATCATTAAGAAAGAATCAAAGAACCAAACCAGTGTCTTGTCTACTTAATCTGAGCATAGGATCCTAAAAGAGGGTGAGGAAGGCAAACATGCATGCAAAAGAAATCCTGCATGTAACAAAGTTATACATTTAAGAAAATATGATGTTATATAAAATAAGCGAAATGTGAAAGTTTAATTCATGCTGATTATGGCTATTTTGCAGAATTCTTCTCTTCTTAAAGATGGCTAATCATTTATTATAGCAAAAGCTTACATTTGGAATGTGGGAGACATACTGAAGTATTTTATGTTATGGCTCTCCTTGCGCAGCTCCCCACTTACAATGGCAGTTATGAATTTTAACCCTTAAGGCAACACGCAACTGTTTGGGATATAGGTCATAAGTCTTCAATTTTAAGGAAACATCAACATCTGTTAGGTGTTATGGAGTTCATATAGTAGATTATGTGTGGCTGGGTGGCATATGTTGAACTTAGTAAGTTGGAGGCACTGAATGTATATATGAGGAGTCTGAGCCGTAAGTGATATGGGGAGGAAAAGTAGGAAAGCTAGGAATATTGCTTTTTTTTATAGTCAGTGCTGGTACATGTACATAACCAATGGGAGAACAAGTGCTGTTTCAGAGAAGTCTTAAAGCATTCAGGGTTGCTAATAGACCTAATTTAAAGGTGGGAGAGCATTCCATAGTTTCACTGTATTATATGGGTAACACATTTGACCGATGGAAAGGTTAGGTTTTGCTACATTAAGGAACATCTGATTTTCTGATCGTAGAGGTCTATTTGTGGTTAACTGCAGGTATGTTAGATGGTGGGGAAATTCTAGTTAGTTTAGACGTTGGAGTGATATGCAGTGGTGTGACGAGTGTTTGGTGGTGGTTACAAATTTTGTGATTTTATTGTAGCATGTGTCCAGTTCGTATTTAAGAGAGGATTGTACATTAGTAAGGAGAGGTGCACCATAGAGCAAGGATGGAAGTAGAAAGGAAGAGGCAAGGGATAGTCTTGCTGCATAGGTGAGGAGGTGTTTGTGCTAGTACAGGATCCCTATTTTCTGATGTTTTTTTTTTAATGTTTGTGTTAATATGCTGGTCAAAAGTTAGGTGTTCATCTATGATGAACCCTAGGTGTTTGGTATATGGGACTACTTCAAGGCAAGTGTTGTTGAGTGAGTTGATGGTAAATTCATTTTCGGTTAGGGGTGTTGTTTTTTTTTGTGGGTGGATAACATGAGTTTGGTTTTATTAGCATTTAGGGCTAAACGGTTATTATACATCCAGGTTTCAGTGGAGGTGAAGGCATTTTGGGTGAGTGCAAGTAGTTCTGAAGTAGACTTCGCCATGCAGATGATGGTGAAGTCATCTGCATGTTGGATGACATTAGCATGGGGTATACTGGTATGGAAATCATTAATTAAAATGCTGAAGAGGAGTGGACCTAGTATGGACCCTTGTGGGACTCCAGTATTGATGTTGAGGAAAGGAGAGAGGAATTGGTGACATCTGTTTACTTGTTGTATATCTGTAAGGTAGTTGGAAAACCAGCCTAGAGCAGGGGGAGATATGCCTAAATTTGAGAGTTTGGTCAGAAGAAGTGGGTGGGAGACAGTATTGAATGCCTTGGAAAGGTCAAGAAATAGTGAGGAGAAAAGGTATCCTGAGTCTCAAGCATGGTTGACTGTGTCCAAGAAAGATGTAAGAGCAGTTGTGGTGCTATGACTAGGCCTAAATCCATGCTGGGTTGGGGAGAGGTGGCTGTGGTGTAGTAGGTAGTGAAGTAGTTGGCTATGGATACATTTTCCAGAATTTTGGAGATGGGAGAGAGGATGACAATTGGATGGAAATTAGATGTATCATTGTTGTTTTCACCTTTGTGGAGAGGGAGGATAAATGTATTTTTCCAGATGGTGGGAATGAAGGACTCTTGAATGGATCTGTTTAGTAGTACACTAATGGGATAGGCTACAGCGTCTGCTGATTTTTGGAGGAATTCTGGTGGCAAGGTATCTGGACCATTTGATCCAGGTTTAAGTTTAAGCAGGGTTTTTCTTTTTATGGTGGAGGTAAGTATGGGTACGAGAGAGAAGTTTGGTCTTGTAGCAGATGGGTCTGGGGTAGTGGGTTGGTTAGTGGGAAGTTGGTAGTGAGGTTGGTTATACTGATTTTAAAGAATGAGTTAAAAATGAGGAAGCTACAGCTGGAGATATGGCTGGATCAGGGGAGGGATTATCACTTTTGCTTGGGTATAATAGAGAGTTTATGGCCCTCCAGAACTTTTTAGGATTTTTGCATATGGTCATTTTGCAGAGTAATTTAATAGTCTTGTTTCTTTTTGATGACAAGTCACTTTACTTGATTGTGCAGCTGTTTGTACTGAGCGAAATCTGCAGGGTTTTTACTTGTATGCCATAATTTCCAGGCCTTATCCCTAGCTTTCATAAGTTGTTTGGTGGATTTGGTAAGCCAACTGGCCTGGTTGACTTTCACTCTCCTGTGTCAGAGAGGAGCGAGATTGTCTAGTACATGGAGGAATGTTGATTTAAAGAATTCAACAGCATCATCGAGTGGTAGGGCTTTAAGTGGATGCCAGTTGATATTTCGTAGGGTATTGTTAAAGGTAGTTGGGCAGAAGTGGAATAGGTCTCTGGTATTATTATAGTGGTGTATATTAAGCATTGAAGTTGATTTATGAATTATGTATGCTGGTCGGTGATCACTAATGCTGTTAGGTGCCAGTGGAGGAGAATTTACTAGGGTCAAAGACGAGGACCCAGTCTAATATTGAGCTGTTGTTTTTGTTTGGTCTGGGTATGGTAGTAATGAGTTGGGTGTACTTAAATAGGTTGATACTGTTTGTTGGGTGATGATGTATGATGTCTAACCAGTTAATCTTCACATCACCAAGTATGATTGTTTCATTCTCTATATTTTTGGTTGACCAGGCTAGTATTTCTTCAAGTATTGGGATATTGTTACCCAGGGGGATATATGTTACTATAATGCAGATGATTTTGCTGCTATTCATTTTCAAGTAGGGTTTTAGTATTTCAGCTGAAGGAAATGTGGGAGTGGGTTTGTTATATGGCACTATATTGAAAGAATTATGGTATATGAGAGCAATGCCCCCCCATTTTTTTCTGGGCTTAACTGCTCTCAGGCAAGAGAAGCCTGATGGGAGGAATTCAGAGTTTTTAATATAAGGTTTTAGCCAAGTCTCAGTTGCTGCTACCATTATCTGGGTTATAGTGTTCAATCCAGGCATGGAGATCTGGAATTTTGTTTTGGATGCTTTGGAGGTTGATGGTAGTGAGGTTAAGAGTTTTGTAACTGTTCTTGTGATAAAGAGGGGAGTCAGAGGGTCTGGGATTGGGGTGAATGTCACTGCATAGGATTAGGTTGAGGTGAATGTGTATAAGATTAATGTGTTGCAATTTTTTTCTTTGTGATGTATTCATGTATGGAAGTTAGTTTTATTTTAGGTTTTAAATGTAAGGTTAGAATTTTTAGCTTTTTAAGGAGGGGGTATGTGTTGCATACAGAGAGGGTGCTATACCAGAGAAGTAAGTAAGTTTGGGCAGAAGAGTGGCAGTTACATGAGTGGGCTTGTAATATTCATGTATGGTTTCAGGAGAAGTTAAGTAAGTGTAGCAAGAGGAAGGACAGAAAGAGAGTAATTAGTGCTAAGTTGGTGATGAATGGCATGTTATGATGGATATTTGGATAATGAGGATGAAACAGTGAATGTACATTGGTTACCCCATGGGTTTGTAATGTTTGATTTATGCAGTCAAACTTGAGTTAACAATCTATGAAATTTCTCTTGGATTTTAAGACAGGCTGTGGGACAACAGCACATCAGTCTGTGGATTTATATTCTCTTCCCAGTGGGGTACAAATTAGGGAATTGAACAACTGCCAGGACATAGAGCTTCATTTGTTATTATAGAAGACTGATCATCTACAAAATAAAGCTAACTAACATTTCCAATAGGTCTTGTCATTTTGTGCCAATTTTCTTGCATTTGTACAAGCATCATGTTAAGTAATTAGTCCTTATTGCATTTTATCATGCAATTAATAACAAAGACAATGAAAAAAGGGAAGTGTTTCATGGTGTGATTCATTTGAGTCTCAAAGCTGTAAACCAGTTTGGTGATAAACTAGAACATGACTTTGTCCTTTCTCCACTGCTGTGTGATTGTGGAGTTAATATATATATAAGTTAAGGGAGGGTGCAGAATCTTTTTCAGCTTACTGAATGTGATATTCTGCATTTTTTTAGCTTTGGGATTCACCTATTTTAGCTTTGGTGAATTAGGGTCTATATCAGAAGATCGAAACTCCAAAAGAGTGAATACTCTTTAATCGAATGCTAATACCCAAAAACACACAATATCGAACGTACAGAATAGCGATTTTTTTTCCAGGGAAAAAAATTGTTGGACCATTGTAAGGACTTTGCCATTTCCTCCACTGTGGTGTGATCTCAGAGTTGATATATTTAAGTAGGGGATTTGTGGAAGGGGGGCAAAGCACACCAATTTATTTTGTCTCTGGATTTTTTATTTTTTTGGAGCAGCGATTTTTTTCCCTGAAAAAAAAAATCACTTTTCCATATGTTTGATATTGTGTGCTTTTGGGTATTAGCGTTTGATTAAAGAGCCTTCAATCTTTTGGAGTTTCGATCTTCTGATATAGACCCGGTGAATTAACATGAATCCAAAGAAGGTTGGAGTATTGCTTAAAGTAATTGGTGCCAAAATGTATGGGCTTTACTAGAAACAGATAAACATGCATCAAAATCATTTAAGGACCGTGTAATGACTTTACAAAAGCATGTGTATCCAACACAACTGATGACTGCACAGTGATTTAAAATTTTTATTGGAGAAATTAAATTACACTAAAATATATTGCAGAAATGCACAGACTAGCTGAGCATTCATAGTTTGGCGTAGGATTATCTTATGCATGTAGATACAGTTGTGGGTGGCATGTACTGTGAAAGCGTATAAAAAGGCTTCTGTCAAAGAAAGAGTTAACAGTAGACTAGGTACTAAGTGTGGCAGAGTATATAGAAACAGCTGCAAGATGTATTACCGAACTGCACCAAGATGTGTTTACAAGTACAGTTAATATGGAGAATGATAAGCACACCAAGCCCAAGCCTGTTTTCATTGTAACAGGATGTCACATGATGCCTACAGATTTAACATCTTCTACTAACTTATCTCATTTAAAAAAAAACTTAAATCTCACCTATCCAAAACAAGACTGTGGTCCTGTACTAGTCTAGGATAGATGATCTCACTGCTTATCACTTTATATGCTAACAGTTCTCTTACCCCCTACTAACAGCTCTCTAACCCCTTCCTATCAGTTTCTTCTTATCAACTAAATTCCTAGCTAACAGTTATTTGCCACCTTTTGTATCTCTTTAATTCTATACAAAAGTTCTAAAAGATCTATCACCACAGAGCATATGGGGCAAAGGACTCTAGGTTTTCATTAAAATTATTTTCTTTGCCACCCAATTAGCCATATCAAAGCCATTAAATCTAAAGTTAGAAATGCTAACAAAATAGAGTGACTTTCCCATTACTTCCCAGAAGTATGGTATCTAATGTCCTGGACACAGGGATCATATTACTTGACAACCATCTTGCATACACTTGTTAGCATCTGTTTACTCTCAGATTGAGAAAAGTAAGTATAATTCTTAATACTTCTACTTAAAAGATCCTCATAACAAGCATAGATAACTTCTGTCCCAAACCCTGTTGTATAGATACACATTTTTGTAGGGTATATATATGAAAGCACACTACCTGAGCCTATTACATGTCCTAGACATTGCCATCCATTAATTATTTCATTTATGAATATGTTACTCTTGTGCCTGTACTGGATCTCTATATATGCTTATTACTCTGTGTCAGTATGTACATGCACACAAATCTCTCTACTATCTATGGTGCCTATATTTGTAAATGTGTACATGTCTATGTGTTAAATGTGGAGCTTTTCTCCCGGGGCTTCCTCTGAAAATGGATTTTTGTCCAGTCGGACTTTCTCAGTAAACAAATGTAAAATAAAATAAATGCCATTGATTGTTGGTTCGGTGAAAAGGCAAAAGAGAATGCCATAAGAAAGGCCATATTTAACAATGGCACAGATGGAACAGCAATAAGAACATTTCAAATAGTAAACAAAGGATGTAGTTAAATAAATGTGCAACAGCTGATGCGACAAAGTGGTTGATACAGTGAGATTATCTGAAGAGAAAATGGAAAATCTAGGAAAAAAATGACTGAATCTGTTTGAAGATGACCACAAAACTGTAAAAGTAACCTTTGAAATGGCAAGGGTGAAACTGGGACTGGAGCTGGACTCATCAACAGAATTCCCTAAATTTTCTTACTATGAGAAGATATTTTCAGACACATCCATAGAAAAATCAGAAGTGTTTTTAAAGACTTGTACCAATGAAAAAGCAGAGACCTTACAAAATGTTTTAAGTCCATAACCACCAAGGTCAGAATGTGTCACAAATTAGATGGCATTATAGGCTGGTAAAATGACTACATCAGGGATGTACGAAAAATACAGATGTTAGATGTGTACATTTAAGACAGAAAGTCCTGCATAGCAAATAATTGCTATAGAAAACTCACAAGAACTGGTACTAAAAGTACCATCAGAAAATAATAGCAGTACTTTCAGATATTGAACCAGTTTATGACAAAGAATAGAGTACATTGAAAGGTTTGAGGGTTAGTACTGAACTAGAATAAAACTTTAGTCTAAAGTTTCCCAAAGCTTGTAAATTGTCTTGTTGTATTCCACCACAAAGTAATGCTGAAATGGCAGAAATTGGAAAGTACTGTAGTATCTGATTAGGAGTAATGCATTCAGTGGGATACACCTACAGCCTATATGTTAATGAAAGCAAAACAAGGGATTTCACACGTGTGGAGATTTCAGTATTATTACTAAACTCTTTTTACACATGATGCAGGATGTTATTGCAAATTAATTATATATTTACACCTCTAAAACAGGGCACATGCTATGAAGACTGACATCACAAAATGCCAGCAGATGGAGGTAGAAAAATATTTAAGCAGTTCTTGTTTACTATCATACATAAGAGTTTGTTCAATACACTGATCTAATCTTTGGAATATTTTAGCAATGTACAATAGAGCAAGCACTCTAAGGAATTCTAAATTTGCAGTGCTATTTTAGTTATATCTTCATGACGAACTAGAGATGATGAAGCCTGAACAATACATGGATGGTCTAAGACAGAATGATGGAGTATGGTTTCATGCTAATAGTGATAAGTATGTATTATGAACGAATATTTCATGATGTAACATGTGATTAATAACAACAGACTTCAAAAAGTCAAATTACAAGAGAGAGACTGAGCTGAAGGTACCCAGGCCTCAGACCACATCACATTCAAATATGCAGGCTTATAATGCCTGCATATTTGAACTGTTTCTTACTGAAACTGGTACATCTTGTTTGCTGTAGCATAGACTAGATCCAGGCCTGCTGAATCTAGCTTTGTTTGTATGCTTGTTGTTTGTTTGCTTGTTATTTCCCTGAAACGCTAATTCCACCTAAAACGCGGCTTTTCAGTGCTTCTGTGGATCCCTAGTGATATCTGCATTGCTTACTGTACTTATTTCCTTGTTTCACTTGAAAGAAAGTTACTGTTTGTCGTTTTTGCATTTAAGTTACCTGTAACACATTGCATTTAAGTTACCTGGCACTTGCTCACTAAAGCAATTATATAAGTCAGCACTAAAAAATTAAAAGCACTACACCCTCACAAACTCCCCTTGAGTACCTTGTTCCCCACTGGCCCTTTTTTTCAATTATAAAGGAATTCCCAATACTATTCTAGCATGTCCAAAGGTCAGTTGTCAATCTCCTCTCTGGTCCAGCTGGTGAATCTGGGAATCTTGAGGAAATGTTACAACTGCCTCATGTACACAGACAGCCCTCTCCTCCTCCCAACAAACTCCAACACATCTGAGAGATGCAACCATATAGCCAAACTGGAGGCTAAGCTCTCTCAACTCAGTACTGATGTAACCAGTCAGGAGGAGAAGGAAACCACACTCACTATGATTCCAGTCTCACATAGACCTACCATGACAGCAAACCAAACACATAAACACACAAAAACATACTCGGAGGCTCTAAATAAAAATCTGCCTAAGCAGCAGAGACCACCAAATCAGACACCCAAGCAACCGCTACCCCAAAACAAAACACGTGCAACACATAGCTCACAAAGCCAGTGTGCCAAACAGTCACAGCCCTTAAGGCTAAACAACACACCTGATACACTTGTAATAGGTGACTCTATCATCAGGCACACTGACGTCCCGCTCACCAGGCTGAACAAGGAGAAGGTCACGGTGAGCTGCCTGTCAGGCGCTAGGCTCCACCACATAACACAAGCACTCAGGTCACTCCAAGGCAAGTACAAATATGACTCGGTCATTGTCCATGCTGGTGTGAATGACCTGAGATGTACCTCCCTGGACTACATGAAAAGAGACATAGAGTAGCTCTCTGAGCATGTAGCCCAGGCCGGTATGACCCTGACCTTGAGTAGCATCTTACCCTCACCAAGAATGATGCCACAATATGAAGACAAGATGATCAATTTTAACAATTGGCTTAAGTATTGGTGTCATTTAAAGGGGATCCAATGCCTGTCAGCCTGGGATGACATGCTCGACAAGCCACGATGCTTCGCTAGGGATGGCTTGCACCTGTCACCCCTGGGCTTTTGGATATTGGCAAAGGCTCTTGCTTCCCCCATAGTGCCTTTTTGAGGCAAGGCTCAAAAGACAAACCCACCTCCATAGGTATCACGAGGGATAAGAAACTAAGAGTAATGCTACTCAACGCCCGAAGTCTAAACCTCAAAATGCACGCACTCGAAACTCTCCTTAGCATGGAGAACATCGACATCTGTGCAGTAACAGAAACCTGGTTCAAGGCTCCCGAGAGCACCCCAGCACTACCAGGTTATACCTCATGCCATGCTTTTCGGCCCCAAAACTTGGACCGAACCACAAAAGGAGCAGGAGTATCAATATTCGTCAAAGATACCCACACCTCCAGGTTGGTGGCATAGCACGAAGCATCAGAGACTATCCATGTGCAACTAACAGTGGGTAAAACTGCCTTCCAGTTTATAGCCTGCTACAGACCACCCTCCCAAACCCAGGAACCCCACTCGGCCTTCCTGAGAACACTGGAAAATATGAAGGTCTCTCCAAACACCATTATATTGGGCGACTTCAACTACCCAAACATAGACTGGGAGCATTACTCTAGCTCCAACACCCTAGTCCAAAGGTTCCTAGAATTTATAAACTCAAATGCTATGGAACAACTTGTTACCACTCCCACAAGAGGGGAAAACATACTAGACCTGATCATCACCAACATGGGGACTCTATGCTCCAGACCAGAAGTGTATCCCTCACTGGTAAGATCAGACCATAAACTAATCTCACTGGATATTCACATCCCGACCCCACCCCCTGCCCAGAAAACCACAGTGAAAAACTTCTCTAAAGCAAATTTCACACTCCTCAAAACCGAGGTGGAATCCTTCAAAGCCCCCGAGCCAGTGAAAAATACAGCCCAGACTGCAGAATCCTTTATAAACACATTCTATGAACACCTTCAGGAATGCATGGATCATGTAATCCCAAATAAAACCAAGACTCAATCCTCCAAAGGCAGACGTCCTGTCTGGTGGACCCCAGCCATAAACAAACTATACAATAGAAGGAGGAAGCTACTACATGATAGAGCAAAATCCCAAAAAGGGAAGGCATCTCTGATCAGTATTAGCAAAAAACTTTCTTTAGTTATGTTAGGAACCTGGGTGGGAATTCCCAGATATGCTCAGAATTAGTCCAAAATGACAAAAAAATACATCGAACCCACAGACATTGCCAACATCCTAGCTGACGCAAACTTCTCCCCTTCTCCCCACCAAAAGGGCAAATATCTATCCCAGCAGAGTGCTGCCCCCCTGACATCTCAGATGCTCAGGTAAGAGCTGCCCTCTCCAATGCAAAAAACACAGCATCAATGGGACCAGACGGTGTCCTGGGCTGCGTCCTACATGAACTCCAAGAAGAGCTAAACCCAAACATAAAACTACTGTTTAATCTCAACCTTACTACAGGATATGTACCCAAAGAGTGGCGTACAGCAACAGTGGTCCCTCTCCACAAAGGTGGTGCCTCAACGGATCCTGGAAACTATCACCCCATAAGCCTGACTAGCTTGGTCTGCAAAGCTATGGAAAGGATCATCATGGACCTCATAAATAAAGATATTGGGGACCTACAGACACTGGATCATACCCAGTTCAGCTTTGTTAAGGGCAGATCCTGCCTCTTAAACCTGGTCAATTTCTTTGAAACAGTCACCAAGGCCATTGACGAGGAGAAGGTGGTTCACACAGCCTACCTGGACCTTGCAAAAACCTTCGATACAATACCCCACTCGGGCATTATAGATAAGCTCACCAGCTTAAATATAAACCCCTATGTCACTAGATGGGTTGCAAACTGGCTCAAGGACAGAACCCACATGGTTAGAATTGCTGGAGCCATGTCAGACTCCAAACCAGTTACAAGTGGCGTCCCACAAGGCTCAGTCCTGGGACCTCTCCTGTTCGGTATATATTTCTTGGAGGTACAGGCCAACACAGAAGGACTGTGGCTGACCAAGTTCACAGATGACTGCAAACTGGGCGCCATAATCGACTCTCCAGCCGACACAAGCATCCTCCAAAAGGGCCTCATAGAAACAGACAACTGGTGCCAGAGCCATGGCCTCGAGCTAAACGCCAAAAAGTGTATAGTCATCCCCTTTGGCAAAAACAAAGTGCCCACAAATTACCACATAGGTGGTAATCCATTAAGTACAGAAGAAGTAATTGGGGACCTGGGGACCCAAGTTGATAGCAGTCTCTCATTTGACAACCATGTGGCCAAAGTGGTTAGAAAAACATTTTATATAGCCCACCTAATCTTGAAGAGATTCACATCTAGATCAGGGGAGGTCATCGTGCCTCTTTACTCATCCCTCATCAGGCCCATAATTGAGTACAATGCCCCTTTTGGGATGTACTTTACCAGACTCCTGCAGCAACTGGAAAGACCCCAAAAGTACCTCACCAAGAGGATCAAAGGGCTCAAACAGATGCCATATTCTGTCCAGTTAAAGAAACTCCAGCTCTACTCAGTGGCATACTGCCTGCTCAGAGACGATCTGTGCCTGACGTATAAAGCCATGTCCAACCCGGAATTAATGGACATGCTGCACCTCAGAAAATCCAAATCCCATCGAGCTACGCGCTTGAGAGACTTGAACCTCAGCACTGAAATAAATAGGACATGCTGGAGGGACAGATTCATAACCCAGAGGCTCCCTTCACTCTGCAACAAAATCCCAGTCCAGGTTAGGCAGAGTCCCTCATTGACTCTCTTCAAGAGGAATCTTGATGAGTGGATGGGAGATCGTAGGTTTATCCCGGGTATCACTTCTGTGTCACTGTTAGACAGAGGCACAGTATACTAATCTCGAAAAAAGGCATAGCAAAATTAATTTAAAATGGGTGGCGAAAACCAAACACACTCTGGCTAGGCTTATAAATGCCCTAGGGCAGATAGCCTAGTATGAACCTATGAACCTATGAACTAGTGAAGTGGTACTTATTACTGGAACTGTAATACTGCCAGTTTCTACTGAATGTCTTCCTGATATTATACCCACTGCATGTGTTGTGGTAGAGCAGATCTGCCTGCAAATTTAAGCAAACCTATGAACAGGCATTCTCTGTAAACAAAATGGGGTTAACACTTGATGAAATGGTTACACACTTTGATCCTTCCTTGACATTTAAATGTCATATTCTACTTTAACTTATGGAATCAGTGCCTTTTTATTTCATAGTTTCATAAATGGCAAGGAGATATCCACTACAGCTGTGTTATGACTGGTGATGTTGGCTGAATGAAATTATGTCCAAATTAACAGATAAACCATTAGCCTGGTTTTAATGTGTGTGTGTTTAAATGAATCTAAACAGTGCTAGTATGGAAAAACATTCAGACTGATAATAGACCACCAGCATTAAGTGTCCAGTTTTTAACCAAAGAAAGGAATGTAAATGAAATATTTAAGCCTAGATAATGTACCACGGATGAATACTGCAGGTGTACAACAGCAGGCATATTCCTGGGATATGAGTTTGAAGGAGTTAAGTACCATAGAGATACAGATGGATTGTTATGTTTACAATACAATAAAACAGAAGAGCTAAGTACCACTAATTCAGCATGTGTGTTACACCACCATAGTTAAGGAGTTATAAAAGCACATAGTAAAACAAGAAGCTAGAACTGAGCCAGCATTGCCCAAAGTACACAGAACTGTCATAATACAGTGGCTATGAGGGAATGATTAATTATACCACGCATTCAAAACAATAAAAGATTAGTTGCCTAGATGCTAAACAATGCTGTTTTGAGTCTTTGAACTGGTGTTTCTGCCTGCCTCATCATATATGAGGGCAACTTGGGAGCCAAAAATTATGTTTATGTGTCATAGTTTTGCTGTCTAGATACTGAGAAATAGACTGACGTCATAGGAACGCACTTGTGCCAGATCTTCCAGAGTACACAGTCAAAGTTACCCTTATATCCTAGCTTGCCAGAACAGATTGTTAAGGCTAATGAACCACAGTTTACCTTAAAAGTGTTCATAACCTAAAAAAAAGCAACATCGATCAAGCATTTCACATTTATCTCACATTTATTTTCTATAATTCAACAACAGCAGGACTAACAGAAAATTTTGTTCAGAGGATCAGCAAAGTAAATCAGGCTGTGAGGCTGGATCAGAAAGCTCAGCAATGTAAGGTATGCAATATCTTTTCACAAAATAAAATACAGTTCATGAAATCATAAATTCAGTGACTTTAACATTGCTAAACTGGAATTGTCTTTATTCATTGAAACATCATATGCAAGGGAATTATAGAACAATCAATTCAAGCACCAACCAAATGTTTTAGTACTGGGTGGCATATGTTAGTATATAACTATGGGACTGATAAATGGCAAGCAGCCCACATTGTCTGCAGGACAGAGCATTAGTGCACAGCTGTTCTGGGGAATACATACATAGACATCATATAGGTCAAATTTGGCGAACCCATGTACAGGAAGACTTAGCACCCATTGCAATTGATTTGTGGCTCAGTATGACACAACCAATCTCAAAGCTCAGAAAGGATAGATAACCAGATCCATATGACTGGAAAGATGGATGACTGAATTCATTCACTAAAATCTGAAGATTTCAAGGCAGATGCCAAACTCCCTAGATTAAGACCTCAGTGTCAGAAGTGCTTTTATCTAATGCACCTAGCATCAGAGCCTAGGAAAGGCTGTTCAGAGATGCTAATTTGAGTACTCAACAAGACCTTCTCAGAGACAAAACATGTCAGAAAATAAATGCATTTCAAAGCCATGACGGTTTGGAATATTATAACCCCAAATAATATCATTATATTTAGCCATGCCTGTAAATGCACTACTGAGTTGTGACCAAGTACAGATATCTTGTCATGTTGTCTACTTTACTTCTTTGACTAAATAACTAAAATTGAAGGAACAATAGCATAAGAAGAACTATTGCACATGCTTGTTTGTATATGTGTGTGTATGTGTGTGTGCGTGTCTGCAAGTATGATATCCTGCAACATTCAAAAAGCAAGTATAAGGCAACATCAGTCTTCACTTAGGCTTCAAACATTATTTGTAATACATCTAAGTGTGAGAATTTGCTGGATAAACAATGCTATATATTAACTGCAGTGTTACATCACTAGTGTGTGTACAGCTTGACCGCCTGCAAGAAAGGTGGCTACCTGTACTGCCCTAACACAAAAACGATGAAACCTCTTTAAGCTGTGTGACCTTTTTAATATCCATTCTGTTGTGCATAACTTGTTGCCTGATCATAACCTTTGCAATTCCAAAGCAGAAGTGTTTCTAGGCAGCTGACTAAATGAAAGTGAGACTGAATGGTTCCTTCAGTCAGCTGCGAATGATGAATTTCTACTGATGAGTCTTTCATTGCACTCATGAATGGATAAATCTCTATGTGTCAAGCACTAGCTGAATATGTTAGTGAAATATTGGCATCTGATAAACATACTCACTTCTTGCTTCAGATATGGTTAGCAAGATGTTAATAACTGAGGTCTTTGCTGCTCAGAATATTCATAATTCATGTCTTTGCCACTCTGAAGTATCGTTTAATGACAATTCTATTTCTAGATATAAATAACCTGAAACAGTATTCTTATGACAAAGCCTAGATATGCAATACATATTGTTGTAAAGCAGTTATTGAAAAATATAGCCTATAGCTGAACTGCAGTATATTTACAACAATGAGCTTTGAATATAAAATGCTGGGTTAACATTATGCCTAACATTGTTAAGGAAATAATTTGCATTACGCCAGCTGAAGGAATATAACAATGAAATAGGTATAACCAAGTATAAAAGTGCAGCTTGTGAAATTCTCTCTCAGTTGTAGAGAAACAATGTTATAGTACAGCAAAATAACTATTACAGCATGTTTTAGTAATTTTCCGTGCAGCTATTTTTCTTCACTGACTGCACTGATATTTGAAAGTGTCTCACAAAACTGTGTAACGTAGTTTGTATGATGTAAGTGCACTGAAGCCACTGTTATCAGCATCTCACTTGTATACTGATATGTTGGGAAGGGCAGAATGATATCGAAGGCTTGATATTATCTTAACTTTTACACTGCGATTGATAGAAAAATGTTCATTGAATGCAATGATGCAACAGACGTTCTGTCAGACGCCATGAAACTATAAACATCAATACATATGCATTCTAAGGCTGATCTACTGCTCACTGAGTAAATTCGAATGAACGTCTTCTCCATGAACTTTCTTTTGCATAGGAAATCCCTGCCATTAAGGTTCTTAATTATGCATTGGCAATGATTCCTTTATTTACAGCGATTTCTCCCCGAGTTCATGCCTGTGCAAACATGGGGTTGATATGATATATATATTTAGGGAGACTGCTTCCCACATGGGGCGAGGTTGCAAAATGCTTACATGTAAATTTTTCATCAGGTTGATTTCCCTACCAACTGAGCTCAGAAAGTTTACTCCTTGCTGAGTTGTAACTCAGTGAGTCATACTGGGTGTACATACTAAAGATTCATTAACAAAAAAAAATATGTAGTGCTGTAAGCTTGAATCAAAAGGAGTTTGAGTATAACCCTGCATTGTATTATGTATTCAAAGGACCATATGTATTTTAGTCATGTAAAGTGGCATGTTGCCATTGTCCACCTGGAGTTGTGCTTAGACAGATTAATCCTTCATATGTGTGCATCAGCATAATGGAATGGGTTGTTATGCATAGCATTTAAGCACCTTTATTTGGGATTTTTTATACCTTTTCCTTCCTTGTTCACTTAGCCCTTTGACAGTTCTGCACATTTTCATGCCTGCATGCCTTGAATCCCTCAATTGCTCAGACATGGGACATGACAATGGAAGCCATCACACATGCAGATTTGGTCAGAATTCTTACCTTGTGGAATAGCATTTGCACAGATGCTGCAATATCCTACCATTTCCCAAAGTAAGCTGCCTGTGAAGCTCCTGGTCACTATCAGAGGCCGCATAAACAGCATTTCCCCTGTACCCATACCTAGGACAGGAGAGCTGGCTCCCAGCCACTTCACCCTATCCCACCCTCAGCAAATCCTACTAGCAATCCAAGCCCTTTCCTGAACTCAGGTTGTCAGTAGCATAGGTGGATGCCTTTGTTTCACAGGGACAATTTTAGCTTGCTGTTTATACTGTACTACATATGTCATAGTACATTGTAATATTATCAGAGTGTGTTTTCATAGCACGAGTTGCATTCAGAAGCTACAGGTCATAAACTGCCAGTAAGAAATCCCTTTTTTGGCTTTCTGAATCACACACTATTTAAAAAAAGTCTGCTGTATTGAGGATAAACGTTAGGTTAATCTTTTATGACACAAGCTGGTAACCTTGGATTTCATGAGTAGTGTCCCAAAAATTTAAGTATAATGTTAGCCACACCATTAGATAAAGCACTCCTTTGATTATATGCATGTTTAGCATACTTTATCAATATATTACATACAAGTTTCTACTTTGTCTAGCACAGTGCAGGCTGGCTGTCATAAAATAAACTTTCACAACTGTAGGTTGAGCCATCAAATGTCTTTCCACAACACATGTGAAATTAGGCTGGCTGCATACAAGTGTAAGGCAACAGTTTTCTATGTCTCAGAGTTCCACTGCCTACTTCCGCTACAACAAGCATGTGATGTGGACAGCATTCCATGCTGCACTCTGTGATGTGCATGAAATTGGTGCTTCTGTGGGTACTGCACTGGGGTGAGTGCACCCTATGCTGTCCCCTGCAGAAGACAAAACACTGACCTATGGATTCTCTTCATTAGATATAAGAACAGTGAGCACACTATAGCAATGCGAAAAATAAAGTGACATTTCGCAGATGAAATTACAGCAGAATAGGGGAATCTGCTCAGTCTCCTTTTCCTTTCAGTTCTTCCATTTCCCTAGCCAACCTCACTATCTATTTTTTCCAGGTTTGTGTAGAATTCACATGCTGTCTTGGCAACATATTTGGAGCTAACACAAACAGACGCCACTAGCTTCAAAACCTTGCCATCCTCCTCCTCCTACTCATATTCCTTCTTTTTTTCTTTAAATCTGAAGATATCATCTGAGACTTGTTTGTAGGACCTGTTCATGGGACAAGTTGAACTCCTAAACTGTGCTGCGCTTGCTGCTACAGCCATACTGTTGTTCTATGTGAAAACGTTTGCTAACAGATTGTTGGTTGCACCTGGTCTTTCAGGGCCCTCTCATGTAGTCCGCTGGTTCTGCATCTGCAATGTATGGAAGTTATGCAGTATGTGTAATGTGGTACTCTGCAACAGTGTATCAGATAAACATGCAGCGAGTATTTCCTAAATCACTTGATGTGTTTAGGTTCATGGTGGTGGCGGCAAGTTGAATAGGACAGATCAGATTTTCTTATATCTAACAACAGTATGTAGCTCATCCTGTGGAACACTAGACATTCCCAGGCAAGCTGAAAGATATAATTTCTTCAGTATGGCTAGGTCTGTCCTGAGCATTCTCAAGTGGGCCATAAATGGAACAGTACCCATGAAAGGTTCGTAATAGGTATCCTCATTAGGGGCCCAAGCCACCTTTACTAACTCCTTACCAGAAGGACCTACAGCTTTACTGTGAGATCCTTTCATTCTGAACTTTTAAGTCCAAACAGATTTGAGGTGCTAGACACTTCATGTTTGGGATTTAGAATGGTAAAATCATTAATTGTTTATTCAATTTATGTTAACGCAATGTTTTTCAGCTTTTTCTTTTTTTCAGTGGTCCAGTTTGAAACTTTTTTTCAGCATAAATAGAAATAAATATATTCATTTCAAAATAACTTTTAAAAGAGAGGATAAATCTAATACTCAAAACACATTAGCTTCCAAGGTAAAACAAAATTTCAAGAACAAACAATCCAAAAGTACAAATAAGTACTTAAAAAAATGACAGACACAACTTTATTATCTATAAATATTAATGGTTTAAATAATTCTATAAAAAGGTCGAATTTTCTAAGATATTTGAAACTACAAAAAGCACAAATCATATTTATACAAGAATCTCATTTTAAAAGAGATGATAATTTCACATGGAAACCTAGTGACTATCTAATTCTTTCTCACTCCCTTTACAAAAAAAAAAAAAAGAGGAGTTATAATTTTATGGAAAAAAAGTGTAGTTATTCCTCAGATCATTTACAAACATGAAGATAAAGAAGGGTTAATATCAATTGTAATAATAAAATATCAAAATAGAATTTGGACTTTAATAAATATTTACTGGATTCCTGGAATAGGATTGTCTACGGTTAAAAACACATAGAATTAATTAACAAAGTAAATAAAGGTATGATAATAATGGGGGGAGATTTCAATTGTATTTTAGATAACTCTGAAACAACTAATAAAAGAAAGTTACGTCTCACACCCGTAAGTAAATATTTCAAGAGATGGTTAGAAAGCTTAAATCTAATAGATACATTTAATTTTAAAGATTCTAACTCATTAAGTTATACACATAGCGATTATCGCTTTAATACTAAAACAAGAATAGATAAAATATTGGTCTCCTCTAATTTAAACAGTAGGATAACAAAATTTTCTATTATCCCATGTCCCCTTTCAGACCATAATGCTTTAATTCTTAAACTACAAATTGATTTCAAAAGATTAAACACTATAACTAGAATACCAGCTTACATCCTTAAATTAAAAGAGTTTAAACCTTGGCTAGATTCAGAAATCAAATATTTCTTAGAAACAAATCCTATTAACGATACAAATAATATAATAACTTGGGATACACTCAAGGCTTTTTTGTATGGCAAGATTATAGGATGGTTTAAAAATAAAACAAAGGAATGGGAATCTGAATTGCATAACATACAAAAACGAATAACAGAAATAAATACAAGTTCTTATGATGTAATAGATTTTCAGGAAAAAAAAAAAGAAATTATAGATTTAAATAAAAAATACAATGACCTCATAAAACAAATCTAGCTTTGGAAAAACTAAAATTTGCTTCAATGTCAACTTCTCCAAAAACACTTACATAATCTAGCAATGAGAATTAAAAAGCAGAACTTAGAAAATAACATCATAAATATAATACATGAAGGAAAAGGGGAAAAAAAAGGTATCTGATGTGAATGATATTCTTGAAGCTTTTAAGTTCTATTATGCTAAGCATTATGGAAATAATGATAATAATATTTTATTTTCAGATCAGAAATTTAATAGTTCCCTAATAAAAAATTACCTGATCAATTAAAAGTAGAAATGGACAAGCATATCTCCATAAAAGAAATAAAAGATATAATTAAAGTAAGTAAAAACAACAAATCACCAGGAATGGATGGAATAATGATGGAATTATATAAATTTTTTCCAAATTCAGCAATTTCTATACTTCATAACATGCTAAATGATATTCAAACTCAAATGATTACTCCACCATCCTGGAAATATTCACTAGTTACCCCTATAAAAAAAGATAAAAGCGATCCATCCCAATGTAGTTCATATAGACCTATCTTCCTGCTTAATAATGATTATAAAATCTTTATGTCTATCTTAGTAAATAGAATTAAGAAATCCCTGACTAAAGTCATAAATGAAGACCAAACAGGCTTTATATTTGGAAGACACAAATATGACAATATTCAGAGAATTTTAACCATTATAGAAGCTTTGAACAGAGACAATTCAGAAGCTCTTATAATCACATTAGATATAGAGAAAGCATTTGATTCGTAAACTGGAAGTATCTATTTAAAATTTTGGAACTTTTTGAATTCCCATTAAACTTTATAAATTTAATAAAGAATATATATAAAGACAACCTGGCTTATGTAAAATTAGGCCCATTTACCTCGGAAGCTTTCAAAATAACTAAAGGCTCTAAGCAAGGTTGCCCTATGTCTACCATCCTGTTTGCCCTGGCGATAGAATTATTTGCGTCTGCAATATAAGTGATCTAAAAATAGAAGAAATTAACTTTTACAATAAATTTAATTCTAAAATCATGTTATTTGCTGACGATATATTGCTGACTTTAAGACCGAATGAAGAGTCCATGCAAGAATTAGAGAAACAAGTAGAAGATTTTTTTTTCCATTTCAGGTCTTTGTTTCAATAAATCCAAATCAAAACATATACTTCTAAATAAAATAGATGACATGCATCTGAATAAATATCAAATAATTGGAGAAAAGGTTTCTTCACTAGAATATCTAGGAATTCTTATATCTGAGAACATAGATACTACCATGACCTTAAATTATAATAAAATCCAAAATTTAATTCAAAAACAAGTTAATAGCTGGAATAAATTAATGTTAAACTTGGAAGATAGGTTACAGTTAATAAAAATGATATTACTACCACAAATAAACTATATAGCATTAGCAATCCCTATTTTACCAGATAAAAAAGTTATAAAGACAATACAGAAACTTTTAATGGATTTTCTTTGGTATCCAAAAGAATAGAATTGCATTCTCACATCATATTAGACCCTGGGACTTGGGAGGAATTAAATTTCCAGACATAGAAACGATATTAAAGCTTCCATCATTAAACTTATACTAAATTGGGTAAATCCAAATTATTCATCCGCATGGAAAATTTTACATTTAACTTTCTTCTTAAATGAAAACAAAATATTAAAAAATATGGATTTGGAGAATTATAACAACATATTTTGGCATGTTCTATGTCATAGCTTACAAAATAAAACAACAAAGCCCACTAATTTATCATATCTGAATAATATTTATAATCTATTTAGAAAATTTATAATTACAAATCCAGATATAAAATTATGGTTCGATCTCTTAATACCATTTAAAACATCAAAGAATTTTAAAGAAAAAATACAAGAAAAAATACTCATTAATTGGGAATCCAAAAACTTTATTTACTGGTTTCAATGCTTAAATAATCACAGTACTTTAACCACCCAACAAGTAATAAATGAGTTTAGTATATCTGAAATAGACAGAACAGAACTTCAAAAAATACTACAATATGCAAGTGATTTATGTAGAATTATTAATGGTTCAAGCTTTAATACTATACCTAAGTTCATAAAATATATGCAAGAATTGATTTATGGAAATCATAATAAGCTAATTTCTATATCTAAATTATACAAAATTGTAATAGTGTATAAAACCAAAATAGGTCAAAATGTTGTGAACATTTTAACAAAGGACTTGACAATAAATCTATCATCTGAAGGTATAAATGACCTTTTGTTGTCAGTTAAGCTAACATCAAACTTCCAGATATGGAAAATCTTCACATGGAAATTTTTACATAGAGCCTTTTATACACCATATAAAATAGCCAAATTTGACCCTGCCCAAAAGTCCACATGCTGGAGATGTACTGTAAACTGTAAGTCAGATTGGATACATATATTTTATGATTGCATTAAAAAATTCTGGGAAGATATTAATAGATTTCTTCAAGCCATTTATAATGATAAATTTGTTCTAACAAAATCTTTAATTTTTTTGAATGTAGATGACTCAGTAACTATGAGTAAAAGTGATCAATATCTTTTATGGTCTATTCTGGCTGTAGCCAGAAAATGTATAACAAGAAAATGGAAATCCACTGTTCCTCCAAGTTATGAAGACTTCATGTCTCTATTAAAGGAATCTGCACAGAAAGAAATAAAAGTCAAAGAAGAAAGAATTTTTCCCAGACGTTGGACAGACAATCATTGGAATAAAATCTTAATACTTATAGACACATTACAAAAGGACAGAATTTCTTCTACAGGAAATTGGAATGTCATAAACTAAGATGAACTTATGTGAATATATGCCAGTAAAGGTTATACTAGTTCTATGAGATTATTCCTCTTTATAACCTTATTGGTTAATCCTTTTCATTGGACCACCTGTAAATATTGTACATATTGTTATAGTTATTAACTATTTTCTTTTATTTTGAATTGTAATTCAAAATTTACTGTATCATAATTTGTCTACAGACAAAAAAAATAAAAATTATTTAGCAAAAAAAAAAGAGTTTGTTCAATATACTGATCTCATCTTTGGAACATTTCAGCAAAAGAAAACAAAGCAAGCACTTGAAGTAATTCTAAATTTGCAGTGCTATTTTAGTTATATCTTCATGACAAGTAGAGATGATGAAGCCTGAACAAACCATGGATGTTCTAAGACAAATGATGGAGTATGGTTTCATGCTAATAGTGACAAGTATGTATTATGAACGAATATTTCATGATGTAGCATGTGATTAATAACAGACTTCAAGAAATCAAATTACAAGAGAGAGATTGAGCTGAAGGTACCCAGGCCTCAGACCACATCACAAGTGAAGTGGTACTTATTACTGGAACTGTAATACTGCGAGTTTCTACTGAATGTCTTCCTGGTATTATACCCACTGCATGTATTGTAGTAGAACAGATCTGCCTGCAAATTGAAGGAAACATATGAACAGGCATTCTCTGTAAACAAAATGGGGATAACACTTGATGAAATGGTTACACACTTTGATCCTTCTTTGACATTTAACATGTCATATTCTACTTTACTTTATGGAACCAATGCCTTTTTATTTCATAGTTTCATAAATGGCAAGGAGATATCCACTACAGCTGCATTATGACTGGTGATGTTGGCTGAATGAAATTATGTCCGAATTAACAGATAAACCGTTAACCTGGTTTTAATGTGTGTGTTTAAATGAATCTAAACATTGCTAGTATGGAAAAACATTCAGACTGATAATAGACCACCAGCATTAAGTGTCCAGTTTTTAACCAAAGAAAGGAATGTAAATGAAATATTTAAGCCTAAATAACGTACCACGGATGAATACTGCAGGTGTCCTGGGATACTGAGTTTGAAGAAGTTAAGTAACATAGAGATACAGATGGATTGTTATGGTTACAATACAATAAAACAGAGGAGCTAAGTGCCACTAATCCAGCATGTGTGTTACACCACAATAGTCAAGCAGTTATGAAAGCACATAGTAAAACGTGAAGTGAAAACTGAGCCAGCACTGCCCAAAGTACATGAAACTGTCATAGTAGAGTGGCCATGAGGGAATGATTCATTATACCATGCATTCAAAACAATAAAAGAACAGTTTCCTAGATGCCAATGAATGCTGTTGTGAGTCTCTGAACTGGTGTTTCTGCCTACATCATCATATATGAGGGCAGCTTGGGAGCCAAAAATTATGTGTACGTGTCATAGTTTTGCTGTCTAGATACTGAGAAATAGACTGAAGTCATAGGAACACACTTGTGCCAGATCTTCCAGAGTACACAGTCAAAGTTACCTTTTTATGCTGGAAATTGTAATTTTATGAACAATATTGATAATAATAGCTTGTCAGAACAGATTGTTAGGGCTAATGAACCACAGTTTACCTCAAAACCTAAAAAGCAGCATCAATCAAGCATTTCATATTTATCTCACATTTATTTTCTATAATTCAGCAACAGCAGGACTAGCAGAAAAAAATTGTTTAGAGGATAAGCAAAGTAAATCAGGCTGTGAGGCTGGATCAGAAAGCTCTGCAGTGCAAGATATGCAATATTTTGTCACAAAATAAAATACAGTTTGTGAAAGCCTAAATTCAGTACCTTCAGCATTGCTAAACTGGAATTGTCTATATTTATTGAAACATCATATGCAAGAGAATTATAGAACAATCAGTTCAAAGACTTAAATGGCAGGCCGACCAAACATTTTAGTACTGGGTGGCATATGTTAGTATATGACTATGAGACTTATAAATGTCAAGCAGCCCACATTGTCTGCAGGACAGAACTTTAGTGCACAGCTGTTCTGGGAAATACATACATAGACATCATATAGGTCAGATTTAGAGAACCCACGTACAGGAAGACTTAGCACCCACTGCACATGATCTCTGGCTCAGTATGACACAACCAATGTCAAAGCCCAGATATGATGGATTACTAGATCCATATGACTGGAAAGACGGATGACTGAATTCATTCACTAAAATCTGAAGATTTCAAGGCAGATGCACAGCCCCCTAGAGTAAGACCTCAGTGTCAGAAGTGCTTTTATCTAAGCATCTAGCAGAAAAAAAATTCTAAGCTTGTTTCCTGCCTTTCCTGTAACTTAGGTTCATAGGTTCATACTAGGCTATCTGCCCTGGGGCAATTATAAGCCTGGCCCGATTCTGTATGGCTTACACCACCCCTTAATTTGAGTATACTGTGCCCTTTTTAAGGTTTAGTTTACTGTGCCTCTGTCTAATAGTGACATGGGAGTAATCCCTGGGACAAACCTACGATCCCCCATCCACTTATCGAGATTCTTCTTGAAGAGATTCAGTGAGGTGCTCTGCCTCACATGAACTAGAATTCTATTCCAGAGTGAAGGGAGCCTCTGGGTTATGAACCTGTCCCTCCAGCAAGTTCTATTTATTTCTGTGCTGAGGTTTAAGTCCCTCGAGCGTGTGGCTCTAAGGGATTTAGATTTACTGAGGTTTACTTAGTCTAGTCCAGATACAGATTTGCTGTATCCAGGACTGTTTGTAAGCTTCTGAGCCCCCAAAGCCTTTCTGTGTTGGAGGGAGGCCTTGTAGCTTATCAGTGGGAGTGGTAAGCACTAGGTGGGTTATCTACCACAAGAGTGGTTTCTGGTCCAGACATTGTAGTTTATTGACTGTTTGGGCAGTTTTTCCATCTTTCTTTCAACTTTCTGGTTTACAAGCCCATGTTTGTGCTTGTTTCCTGCCTTTCCTATAACTAGTCTAGCCCAGGTACAGATTTGTGTATCCAGGACTGCTTGTAAGCTTCTGAGCCCACCCAAGCCTTTCTGTGTCGGAGGGGAAGCCTTCTAGCTTATCAGTGGGAGTGGTAAGCACCAAGTAGCCCACTAACCATGAGAGGAGTGGTTTCTAGCCCAGAAATTGAAGTTTATTGGCTGTTTGGGCAGCTTTTCCATCTCTTTCAACTTCCTGGTCCAAAAGCCTGCATTTGCACTTTTCCCGCCTTTCCTGTAACTAGTCTAGTTCAGATACAGATTTGCTGTAATCAGGACTGTATGTAAGCTTCTCAGCCCCCCAAGCCTGTCTGAGTTGGAGGGAAGCCTTCTAGCTTTTCAGTGGGAGTGGTAAGCACTAGGTAGCCTATCTATTACAAGAGGAAAGGTTACTGTCCCAGAAAGAGAAGTTTATTGGCTGTTTGGGCAGTTTTTTCCATCTCTTTCAACTTCTGGTTTAAAAGCCTGCATTTGCGCTTGTTTCCCACTTTTCCTGTAACTAGTCTAGTCCAGATACAGATTTGCTGTATCCAGGACTGTATGTAAGCTTCTGAGTCCCCCCAAGCCTATCTGTGTTGAAAGGAAGCCTTCTAGCTTATCAACTGGAGTAGTAGGCACTGCACAAGAGAAGTGGTTACTGGCCCAGAAAGTGAAGTTTATTGGCCGTTTGGGCAGTTTTACTATCTCTTTCAACTTTCTGGTTTAAAAGCCTGCATTTGCGCTTGTTTCCCACTTTTCCTGTAACTAGTCTAGTCCAGATACAGATTTGCTGTATATCCAGGACTGTTTGTAGCTTCTGAATGGTGCCAAAGTCTGATCTTCAATTTTTCCCTTAGACCTGCTATTTCTCTCCTCTCCTGCACTTTTACTAGCTTGTTAGTCTAGCACTTTACCAGACTTCTTGTAGCAATTATTGTAGCACACAAATGTGTTACCAGTGCTAAACATTCTACAAGGAAACAGCTCCAGTACTTATTATTAATACCCACCCATCCAGGCATGTCTAAAGGTCAGTTCTCTGTATTTTCTCCTATTAACCTGGTGAACTTGGGCATCCTGAAGCAATTTAGCAACTGCCTCATGTACACCGACAACCCACTATTCTTACCTCCCAACACTCAAACTTGCGAGAGGTGCACTTGTATATCCAAACTGGAAGCCACGCACTCTCCAGCCAAGACCAGAATAGCTGGTCAAGAGGAGAAGGTCAACACTTGTACCACACCACATGGAACACATAGCCCTCCAGAATATACACCAGCACTGCCTTCACATAAAAACACAAACCACACACCCACCTCTGTGGAGGCTCTCAATAAAAATCTACCCAAACAGCAGAGACCTCCAAGGCAGAAACGCACTCGACCACCACAACGCAACACTAGTCATGAGGCACGTAACTCTCCTAAACAGTGTGCCACTCAATGAACGCCCCTAAGGCAGAACAGCATGCCCAACACACTAGTCAAAGGTGACTCGATAGTGAGGCACACTGTCACACTCACCAGGTTGAATAAGGAGAAAGTAACAGTCAGCTGCCTGTCAGGTGCCAGGATCTGCCACATAACGCACGCACTCAGGTCCCTCAACAACAGGTACAAATATAACTCTGTCATTGTACATGTGGGTGTGAATGACCTGAGATGTACCTCTCTGGACTACATGAAAAGAGACATGGAGGAGTTCTCAGATTATGTAGCCCAGGCGGTTATGACCCGAGCCTTGAGCAGCATCCTACCATCACCCAGAATGATACCACGGTACATGCATAAAATGATTGATTTCAACAACTGGCTAAGTTTCTGGTGTCATTCTAAGGGGATCCAGTATCCGTCTGCCTGGGATGACATGATTAACAGACCTCGATGCTTTGCCAGAGATGGCCTGCATCTGTCACCCCTGGGCTTCTGGATACTGGCCAAGGCTCTTGCCACCCCTATAGTGCCTTTTTTAGGCAGTGTTCAAAAGACCAAATTACCACCAATAACAGCTACAAATCAAATGCAATCTGAGGGTCATGCTGCTCAGCGATAGAAGTCTAAATCTGAAAATGCACTTGCTCGAAGCACTCCTTAAAATGGAGAACATCGGCATTTGTGCTGTAATAGAGACCTGGTTCAAGGCAGCAGAAAGCACCCCTGCACTACCAGGCTATAACTCATTCCACACCTTTTGGCCCCAGAACTTGGACCGAAGTTCCAAAGGTGGTAGCGTTTCCATATTCATAAAGGATGTGCAGACTTCCAGACTGGTAGCCCAACATAATGCATCAGAGATTCTTCAGGTGCAGCTAAGATTGGGTAAGACAGCGATTCAGGTCGTAGCCTGCTATAGGTCTCCAACAATGTCCCAAGACTCACACTTCACGTTCCTAAGCACATTTGAGAATATTAGTGTCCAACCTACCACTCTCATACTGGGTGACTTCAACTACCCCTCTATTAACTAGGAAAACTACTCATGTACCAATACACTTGCCCAACGTTTCCTGGAATTCATTAATTCAAATGCCCTGGACCAGTTCGTTCTTACCCCCACTAGAGGTAGCAACATCCTTAACCTGGTCATTACTAACATGGGTGACCATTGCTCTTCACCAGTAGTTAACTCCTCCCTGGTTAGATCTGACCACAAACTAATCACCCTGGAAATCTACACCCCCCCCCAAAAGTAACCACCATGAAAAACTTCTCCAAAGCTAACTTTGGGTTCCTAAAAACAGAGGTGGCTAACATCATGGCACCCATGCAAATGGAGAATAGTTGCATGACCGCTGAATCATACACCAATGCACTGTACGAACATGTACACAATGGCATGGATCTCGCCATGCCCAATAGAACCAAGACACTCTCCTCCAAAAAAGGAAGCCAATCTGGTGGTCCCTTGCCATAAACAAACTCTACAAGAGAAGGAGGAAACTGATACGGAATAAAGTGAAGGCCCAAGACTGGAAAAACTCCCTTATCAGCCTCAACAAAAAGTTGAGATCCCTCATCAAATCCTCTAAAGCTAGCTATGAAAACAGAATTGTAGAAGATAGTAAAGAAAAACCCAAGGCCTTCTATAGTTATGCAAAGACTCTCCATGGCAATACCCAGATTTGCTCTGAGCTACTGCACAATGGTACCTCCTATACCAATCCTACACATATTGCCAATATACTGGCAGAGAAATTCAGTGCCAACTTTACCCCCCCCAGGACCAATCACAATACCAGTCGATTACCAGGCACCTAGTATTACTGCTGCACAGGTTAAAACAGCACTGTCCAAGGCCAAGAATGCAGCTTCCATGGGACCTGACAATATCCCTGGCTGTGTTCTACATGAACTACAGAGTGAACTGGCACCTCACCTGTGTGCCCTGTTCAATCACAGCCTCACCTCAGGCTTTGTCACTACCAAATGGCGCACTGCTACGGTCATCCTTCTCCACAAAGGGGGAGCAACTACAGATCCTGGGAACTATTGGCCCATTAGCCTGATGAGTCTGATATGCAAAGCTACGGAACGCATCATTATGGACCTAATAAACAAGGATATAGGGAATCTCCAAACTCTGGATCCCACACAGTTTGGTTTTGTGAAGGGTAGATCATGTCTGCTCAACTTACTCAACTTCTTTGAGTCAGTCACCAGAGCTGTGGATGAAGACAAGGTGGTTCATACAGCCTACCTTGATCTGGCCAAGGCGTTTGATATCATTCCCCATTCAGGAATCATAGAAAACCTCACTAAGCTTTGCATCAACCCCTATATCACTAGGTGGGTTGCAAACTGGCTCAGATATAGAACCCACAGTGTGAAAGTAGTGGACTCCAAGTCAGACTGCCGACCAGTCACTAGTGGAGTCCTACAGAGTTTGGTCCTGGGTCCTCTCCTGTTTGGTATCTACTTCTCTGAAGTCCAGGCCAACACAAAGGGCCTCTGTCTGACAATGTTCCCAGACGAGTTTAAGTTGGGAGCTATTATTAACTCCCCAAGTGATGTTGACATCCTACAAAAAGGCCTCACTGAGACCAACGACTGGTGTCAGAACCATGGCCTTAAGCTCAATGCCAAAAAATGTGTCATCATCCCCTTTGGGAAAAACCCAGTTCCCATGAATTACCACATCAATGGTAGGCCACTGAATACAGAAGGTGTTATAAGAGATCTGGGAACACAGGTTGACAGCAGCCTCTCTTTTGACCACCACACTGCCAATGTGGTCAGAAAGTCCTTCTATGTGGCACATCTCATTACTAAGGGTTTTGCATCCAGGAAGAAATAGGTCATTGTCTCCCTCTACTCTTCCCTCATTAGGCCAATGATTGAGTACAATGCCCCATTTGGCATGTACCTCACTAGACACCTGCAACAACTGTAGAGGCCACAAAAGTACCTTACAAAGAGGATCCTAGGCCTTAAACACTTGTCCTATATGGACAGACTCAAAAAACTCCAACTATTCTCTGTCTCATATTGCCTACTTAGAGGTGATCTCTCCTTGATATACAAAGCCATGTCTGATCCAGCTTTGTTAGAAATGCAACATCTAAAGAAATCCCAATCCCTCCGCACCACATGCTCCAGTGACCTCAACCTCATTACCACAATCAACAGAATGTGCTGGAGGGACAGGTTCATAACCCAGAGACTGCCCTTGCTAATGAATAGACTTCCCATACATGTCAAACAGAGCACCTCACTGGCCCTCTTCAAGAGAAACCTTGATGAGTGGATGGGAAATAGAAAATTCCCCCCGGGGATCATGCCAGTGGCTCTGCTCGACAGAGGCACTGGGAACTAAGGTTGGGTGGCACGATGTCAAGGTAATCCTTTGGGCTAGGTTTGTAAAGGTTCCAGGGCCATTAGTCTAGTACACACCTATGAACCTATGAACCTATCAGACCTTAGGAAAGGGGTTCAGAGATGCTAATTTGAGTACTCAACAAGACCTTCTTAGAGCCAAAACATGTCAGAATATAAGTGCATTTCAAAGCCATGATCTTTTGGAATATTATAACCCCAAACAGTTGTTGTTGTTGTTGTATCTTTCGGCTTTTCCCGGTTAGGGGTCGCCACAGCGGAACTCCGGTCCACTAATGATTGGCAGTAGATTTTAATGTACTGACTTGCCAGGCCTGATGCACAACCTTCAACGAAGGTATGCCCATTCACACATGTCTCCACACAGAAGAAGCTTTAGCTGAGAATCGAACAGGACAACATCTTCATTATAATTATCCATGCCTGTAAATGCACTACTGAGTTGTGACCAAGTACAGATATCTTGTCATATTATCTACTTTGCTTTGGCTAAATAACTAAAATTGAAGGAACAATAGCATAAGAAGAACTATTGCACATGCTTGTGTGTTTATGTGTGTGTATGTGTGTGTGCGTGTCTGCAAGTATGATATCCTTCTGCAACATTCAAAAAGCAAGTATAAGGCAGTATCAGTCTTCACTTAGGCTTCAAACATTATTTGTAATACACCTAAGTGTAAGAATTTTCTTGATAAACAATGCTATATATTAACTGCAGTGTTACATCACTAGTGTGTGTACAGCTTGACCGCCTGCAAGAAAGGTGGCTACCTGTACTGCCCTGACACAAAAACGATGAAACCTCTTTAAGCTGAGTGACCTTTTTAATATCCATTCTGTTGTGCATAACTTGTTGCCTGATCATAACCTTTGCAATTCCAAAGCAGAAGTGTTTCTAGGCAGCTGACTAAATGAAAGTGAGAGTGAATGGTTCCTTCAGTCAGCTGCGAATGATGAATTTCTACTGATGAGTCTTTCAGTGCAGTCATGAATGGATAAATCTCTATGTGTCAAGCACTAGCTGAATATGTTAGTGAAATACTTTCATCTGATAAATGTACTCACTTCTTGCTTCAGATATGGTTAGCAAGATGTTAATAACTGAGGTCTTTGCTGCTCAGAATATTCATAATTCATGTCTTTGCCACTCTGAAGTATCGTTTAATGACAATTCTATTTCTAGATATAAATAACCTGAAACAGTATTCTTATGACAAAGCCTAGATATGCAATACATATTGTTGTAAAGCAGTTATTGAAAAATATAGCCTATAGCTGAACTGCAGTATATTTACAACAATGAGTTTGAATATATAATACTGGGTTAACATTATGCCTAACATTGTTAAGGAAATAATTTGCATTAAGCCAGCTGAAGGAATATAACCATGAAATAGGTATAACCAAGTATAAAAGTGCAGCTTGTGAAATTCTCTCTCAGTTGTAGTGAAACAATGTTATAGTACAGCAAAATAACGATTACAGCATGTTTTAGTAATTTTTCGTACAGCTTTTTTCTTCACTGACTGCACTGATATTTGAAAGTGTCTCACAAAACTGTGTAACGTAGTTTGTATGATGTAACTGCACTGAAGTCACTGTTATCAGTATCTTACTTGTATACTTGCACATAGTAACCATCGTTGCGGGTTTTTATGAAACTTCCTCTACCCATTCGACAGGAGAAAGGGAGGGAAAAACAGAGATCGAGAAGTCGTGGGAGAATGAAAAGGGAATAACAATTTTCAGCAGATGATTATCCGACAATCAAGAAGATGTGGCATCAGAAAGGTCCCTGATTTGTAATATCTCTAATAAGGCTTTAACTAAGGAAGAAGAGACAATTATTAATAAAGGAATGAATTTTATTCCAGCACAAAGATCTGATTTATCAGATACACTTATTGATATGAAACTTTTTGTAAGGAACAATATGATTAAAATGTCTGTTTCTGATAATCAAGCAACTGCCAATACCAGTCAATCATTTAAGAGGTATAGCAGTTATATACCAATCAATTATCTAATTTTGGAGGGTTTTAGCAAGATGTGTGAAGATGACTTGTATGATACAGTTCTGAATGAACAGCAGGGGAGAGTATTTAATATGACTAGGGAAAAGTATAAAGCACTGAGATCTTTACAAGCAGACAAGCAAATAGTAATGAGCCCAGCAGACAAAGGGGGCATGACTGTCATAATGGACAGGGAATTCTATTTTGGGTCCATGAGGAATATGCTAGCAGATGTTAGTATATATAAAATACTTAGTAATACACAAGTAGATTGTATGATTAAGAACATACGTATAAATCTGAATGACTGTTTAATTACACATAACATCATGATGGACCTTAAGAATTATTTTGACATTACCCACCCTGTTGTTCCAACATTACAAGGTATGCCTAAGATTCACAATGATTTGGCCAATCCACCCTTCAGACCCATTCTTTCGGGGAGGAGGTGGATGACCGAACCCTATTCTATATTCATAGAAAAACATCTTAGACCCATTTTGGATCAAATTGAAATAGTTTTAAGAGATACTAAACATCTATTACAAGATCTATATTCATTCTCTGAAAGTGTAGATGTCTTGAAGGAGTTTTCATTTGCTACATTAGATATTGTATCTTTGTTTACGATTATGCACAATATTCAGGGTTTAGAATATCTATGAAAATTCCTAGTGAAATACAGTAAATATGAGACTAGGTTGATAGATCATATCTGCTATTTCATGAAAATTGTCTTGAAAAATAATGCAGTCTTAATAACATGGGAGATGGAATGTGTCTAATAGTTATTTGTTCAAGCAGAATGTTTTATTATATCATCGTTTTGTAGACGATGTACTTATTATTTGGGCAGGTGATATACATTAAGAGAATTTGTTGAACAGTTACAGACTAGCACCAACTTCTTGAAATTTACATTCAATCATTCCCATGATCAAACTGAGTATTTGGATGTCAATATTGAGAAGTCAATCAATAAAACAATAAGAACAAGTGTTTATAGAAAAGAATGCTATAGAAATACATTGCTAGATAGAACCAGCATGCATCCTAAACATATATTTAATAATTTAATTAAAGGTCAGGTTATGCATGTTTCGAGGCTGAATAATATGAAAGATGAATTTGAGCAAGAACTTGTGACTTTAGATGAGAGTCTATCCCAACAGGGATATGATAGACAAGCTATTATGTCCACCTTTAAAGAAGTTAAGGAATTGAGGAATGGGAGGGCTCGTCCATATTTTTTCATCTAAGCACGATACAGTTGTATATCAGAGGATGGGTGCATCCACTAGAGGAACTGTTCATGTCTCACTGGCATACACCAGTGACGTAGGGAGAGTGAGAGACATATTTAGAAAGCATTGGCCATTGTTAATGACAGATGACAGAATCAAGAAGATTGTTGGTGAACAACCCAGATTATGTTATAAGAACATAAAAAATTTGAAAAGGATGCTTTGTTATCCAAAAGAAAATAGTGAGCTAGAGATGGATATGAGTGGTACAAAACCTTGTGGCCAATGTAATCAATGTAAATATATTAGATCAGGTAATTCCTTCTGCCATCCAGAGGCAAGGAAGCAGTATGTGTTGAAAGTGAGGGCTGAATGTAATAGTAGGAATGTAATTTATTTAGCTCAGTGTAATTGCTGCTCTTACTTTTATGTGGGAATGACCAATCGTGCTCTTCGTGAAAGGAGAAGAGAGCACATTAATAGCATTAGACTATAGCATAATATGAGTGCTCTATCCAAAAACTCTCAGCGAACTGGTCGTACGCACCAATTTTTATTTCTTGTCTTAGAACAGGTCGAAGTAGGTAGTAGAATGGGGGATTTGAAAAATAGGACTGAGAAGTGCAAACTTAGGTGGATTTATAAACTTAGAGCAGATAAAGATTTTGGCCTAAATGGGAAAATATCCATCAAACCCATCCTGGATGCCAGGGGAATACTTAGATCATAAATATATATCTAAGTAAAGTGGGCTCCCATAAGATCAGTGGCTTATGACTATGCCTATATATGTTTACAATATATAGATGCACATACACAAACATATTAGACTTCATGTACTGAGCATTTTGATCATATATATGTAGTATATGATCTATTAGAATTTTGAGTTTGACTAGTTTTTATATATATTTTTGATAATATTTTCATAGTAGAATACATACATGCTTTTAGGAATGTTTTATTAGTATACTTAAAGTATATCCCTATGATATTATAGGGATATTATATATATTCCTATTTCTTATTTGTATATAGGGATTTTGCATGCATAATTATTTAGTCCATACAGTTTAGCATTCAATTAATTATTATTATAATTCTATATAGGGCCAGCTGAACATTACTTTTCATATATGTGTGTATATATATATATATATATATGTATATATATATATATATATATATATATATATATATATATATATATATCTATATATCTATATATCTATATATATATATATACACACACACACACACACACACACACACACACACACACACACACACACACACACACACACACACACACACACACACACACACCATGTTACTTTTAGCCGATTTATTGCTTAATGTGAAAGTCACGGCAATTGCTTTAGTTTTAAGTGGTTTGTATTATCCATCTACAACTTAATATATATTTTGTTTGTGAATTGGGATGATTGTCCAACCACCAGCTAGAATGGATTTGCGAATGTATTAATGACAAGATCGAACATCCACTATTAACCATGATGGCTTAATATCAACGCTTATATGTATATACAGACAGTGTACACATTTGTGCTTGTCATGAATATATCCGTGCCCTATATTGTTTGAATATTTATGTATAGGGCAGATGAATTATTGCTCTCAATATATTTTATTATGTTTTATAGTTTAGTGAGTAGACTATTTGTTGGCAATATCAAAGCAAAGAATTTTAAAACATTTTTTGAGTTGGTACTACTTTAAATGGATTTGCGCTGCTTGCGTATAGTGTAATATGCATCATGACAATGAACAGAGTTGGAAGCTTATCTATAAATTAGAGCATATTTATGAACCATCTATTGACGTAGCAATATGCTTATCTATATAGAATAGCGTTCACCCTATGTAAGGCTGGTTATTCATTTTAAATAATTAGAGTGCATGATAAATTTAATTGTATTGTTTTTATGGTGAAGTTATTTGATTTTATTTGATGATGTTGCTTTAAATGGTCTGCAGCATTTATGTAATACATGAATATGTACTGTGGAATTTATTGGATTCTGCTTTCTACACTGATTAGATGCACATGCGAGCAGATTAACTTTGTAAATACATAAACTGCTTTTTGTTCATTCTCATTTGTATGGACTGATGAAGCCACTTGTTCGGTGGTGAAAGCGCTACCCTCATTAAATGTTGCTTATTTTACTCAGGAGTGCCTAGTGTGTTGTGTATGAAGAAGGAAGCCGTGCTTCGATACACTGCTTGTTTACTTCCTTCTTGGATAATATTATCGTCTTTTTGCAGTGGTTCGTTTATCCGTTGGGTGATTTATTTGACTGTTTTTTATCAGGTTGATTTCCCAACCAACTGTGCTCCTTGCTGAGTTGTAACTCAGTGAGTCATAGTGGGTGTATGTACTAATAATTCATAAAAATTTAATGTAGTGGTGTAAGCTTGAATCAAAAGGAGTTTGAGTATAATCTTGCATTGTATTATGTATTCAAAGGACCATATGTATTTTAGTCATGTAAAGTGGCATGTTGCTATTGTCCACCTGGAGTTGTGCTTAGACAGATTAATCCTTCATATGTGTGCATCAGAATAATGGAATGGGTTGTTATGCATAGCATTTAAGCACCTTTATTTGGGATTTTTTATACCTCTTCCTTCCTTGTTCACTTAGCCCTCTGACCGTTATGCACATTTTCATGCCTGCATGCCTTGAATCCCTCAATTGCTCCTTACTAGGCTACCTCCAATGTAACCCTATCACTGGATGGGCTCTCTGATAACTTGGGGAGTTGACTGTCAAGTACACACTTATAATACCCGAGAAGCAAGATATCTGATGAGGAGACATGGGACATGACAATGGAAGCCATCACACATGCAGATTTGGTCAGAATTCTTACCTTGTGGAATAGCATTTGCACAGATGCTGTAATATCCTACCATTTCCCAAAGTAAGCTGCCTGTGAGGCTCCTGGTCACTATCAGAGGCCACATAAACATAATTTGTCCCTGTACCCGTACCTAGGACAGGAGAGCTGGCTCCCAGCCACTTTACCCTATCCCACCCTCAGCAAATCCTACTAGCAATCCAAGCCCTTTACTGAACTCAGGTTGTCAGTAGCATAGGTGGATGCCTTTGTTCCACAGGGACTATTTTTACTTGCTGTTTATACTGTACTACATATGTCATAGTACATATAATAAAATAATATATATATATATATATACACAAAATAACATAATAGCAGACTGCCAACATGGCTTTAGGCCATCTCATAGTACCACTACTGCCCTTTTATCCTTTATAGATACCATTAATAGAAACCGCAATAAAAACATCCCCTCATCTGCACTCTTTATCGACCTTTCGAAAGCTTTTGACATGGTAAACCACACCCTCTTAATCAATATTCTTCAATCCCTTTCCTTTGACTCTCAAGCTGTTAAATGGTTCAGCTCCTAAGTCTGTAATAGGCAACAGGCAGTTCTCTGGGAAAATCAAATTTCATCTGTTTGCCAGTCACACTTGTAGTCCCTCAAGGATCTATTCTTGGACCACTACTTGTTCTGCCAGTCACCCTCGGAGTCCCTCAAGGATCTATTCTTGGACCACTACTTGTTCTGCCAGTCACCCTCGGAGTCCCTCAAGGATCTATTCTTGGACCACTACTTGTTCTGCCAGTCACCCTCGGAGTCCCTCAAGGATCTATTCTTGGACCACTACTTGTTCTGCCAGTCACCCTCGGAGTCCCTCAAGGATCTGTTCTTGGACCACTACTTGTTCTGCCAGTCACCCTCGGAGTCCCTCAAGGATCTATTCTTGGACCACTACTTGTTCTGCCAGTCACCCTCGGAGTCCCTCAAGGATCTATTCTTGGACCACTACTTGTTCTGCCAGTCACCCTCGGAGTCCCTCAAGGATCTATTCTTGGACCACTACTTGTTCTGCCAGTCACCCTCGGAGTCCCTCAAGGATCTATTCTTGGACCACTACTTGTTCTGCCAGTCACCCTCGGAGTCCCTCAAGGATCTGTTCTTGGACCACTACTTGTTCTGCCAGTCACCCTCGGAGTCCCTCAAGGATCTGTTCTTGGACCACTACTTGTTCTGCCAGTCACCCTCGGAGTCCCTCAAGGATCTGTTCTTGGACCACTACTTGTTCTGCCAGTCACCCTTGGAGTCCCTCAAGGATCTATTCTTGGACCACTACTTGTTCTGCCAGTCACCCTCGGAGTCCCTCAAGGATCTATTCTTGGACCATTACTTGTTCTGCCAGTCACCCTCGGAGTCCCTCAAGGATCTATTCTTGGACCACTACTTGTTCTGCCAGTCACCCTCGGAGTCCCTCAAGGATCTGTTCTTGGACCACTACTTGTTCTGCCAGTCACCCTTGGAGTCCCTCAAGGATCTGTTCTTGGACCACTACTTGTTCTGCCAGTCACCCTCGGAGTCCCTCAAGGATCTATTCTTGGACCACTACTTGTTCTGCCAGTCACCCTCGGAGTCCCTCAAGGATCTGTTCTTGGACCACTACTTGTTCTGCCAGTCACCCTTGGAGTCCCTCAAGGATCTGTTCTTGGACCACTACTTGTTCTGCCAGTCACCCTCGGAGTCCCTCAAGGATCTGTTCTTGGACCACTACTTGTTCTGCCAGTCACCCTCGGAGTCCCTCAAGGATCTGTTCTTGGACCACTACTTGTTCTGCCAGTCACCCTCGGAGTCCCTCAAGGATCTGTTCTTGGACCACTACTCTTTTCATTATTTATCAATGACCTCCACATAGCAATTCCTCAAGCCACCTGTATTCAATATGCAGATGATTCAACAATTGTATGCTCAGCAAACTCCCTATCAGAACTATATTCGCTAACTCAAACTGTTTTTAACACTGTAGAAACATGATTTACAAAACGCTGCCTCCTCCTTAATGCCAAAAAAACCAAACTCCTTCTCTTTTCCCCCACTACCAAGTCTGCCCACATAGACTTCTCAGTTTCTTCCAATAATAGCACTGTCATATCCCCTGACTCTACTACTAAACTACTAGGAATAACCATAGACAATAACCTTACTTTTGATCACCATATAAATAACACCATTAAAACAGTAAACAGAAAAATAGGCTCCTTATACAAAATAAAACCTTTCCTAACTCCAGTAGCCAGAACCAGAACTGCTCATTCCCATCTAATCTCTACTCTTTTGTATGCATCCCCTATTTATACCAACCTAAAGAAACATAATCTTAACAAACTTACAACCTCCTACAACAACATCGCCAGATTTGCCACTGGTAATCCCTTTAGAACCCACCACTGTTTGAATCTTCGGCAACTAGACTGGCTTGAATTCCAAAACCAACTCACTATTGCCCAACTTTCAATTGCCCACAAAATATTTTACCAACCCAAAGCCACCCCTATACTCTCCAATCTCCTTATCCCCTATAAAAATCTGAATTCCCTACGTTCTTCTGGCAAACTCCTTGCAACCATAATAAAATCTAATAACATGGCTGGTGACTCCCTTTTTACTAACACAGCTGGAAAGAACTGGAACCGGCTACCTTCTGAACTAACCCTAATAACATCCTTGCCTCTCTTTAAACAAAAACTTAAAAAACATCTCAAAATTCACTGGTTATGCCCCTGTAGCAACCCTGACTAACTACCTTCTCCACCCTCTCCCACCTCTGTACTTTACTTCTCATTTCCTTACAAACTTCAAAACTTTTAAATTATTAAGCTTGCAAGCGAGTCTTGCACTGTTTTAAACTCTACTCTATATACAGTTGAGTAATATTCTATAAGAAGTGAAAACGTCCTTATGTTAACTTACTGTGCTACTTTCTTGCACTGCTCTTTATGAATATATATTATTTACTGATGCCTTTCTAAGTGTAAATACTTTTAGCATGTACATTTTTTTTTTTTTTAGAATTACATTTTAATTGTTAATTGTTAATTTTTTTTTTTTTGCTCTTTCTGTTATCTTGTTGGAGCTTTTCTCCCCGGGCCTCTACTGAAAATGGAAATATATCCAGCTAGACCAGCCCGGTTAACAAATGTAAAATAAATAAATAAATAATAAAATAAATATTACCAGAGTGTGTTTTCATAGTACGAGTTGCATTCAGAAGCTGCAGGTCATAAACTACCAGTAAAAAAACCCTTTTTTGGCTTTCTGAATCATGCACTATTAAAAAAAGTCTGCTGCAGTGAGGATAAACGTTAG